>NC_092039.1:47968890-48056928 GCF_003086295.3 Arachis hypogaea | reverse complement strand
ACGCAAAGCAGGCTTGGGCCGAGAAGCTCAGGCGTTGCCACGAGGACATGGCGTGTCTAGGCAACGCCACACAAGCAAGAACTTGGCCATGAAGGAGCTCGAGGGCGTTGCCACGTGGGAATGAAGAGGCGTTGTTCAAGGTAACGCTAAGCTAGAAGAATTTGCCCAGCCAAGAAGCTCGAGCACGTTGCCAACGTGCTACTTCATTGGCGTGTCTCAAGGCAACGCACATGAGTGAGCTTGGCCCAAGAGGAGAAGAAGCTGGCGTTGCCAACGCCAAGACCATAGGCGTTATTCAAGGCAACGCCAAGCAACAAGAATGAAGCCTTGAAGAGGAGCTCGAGGGCGTTGCCCAACGCCAAGAACCATAGGCGCTATTCTAGGCAACGCCAAGCAACTTTGGCACCATAGGAAACAACCTCGAGGGCGTTGCCAACGCCACTATCATTGGCGTGTCCTTGGCAACGCCAGAATGGTTGCTTGGCTAGGCACCAAGTCTTGGGTGCCAGCCAAGTTGCCACGCCAGGAAGCCTTGCCAGCCAAGTTGCCAACGCCAGGACGTGCTGCCAGCCAAGTCTTGGTGCCAATCAAGTTGCACGCCAAGTCTTGGTGCCAACCACGTTGCCAACGCCAGAAAGAGCTGCCAACCACGTTGCCAACGCCAGGAAGAGCTGCTAACCACGTTGCCACGCCAGCTCTGTAGGCGTGTTCAATGGCAACGTGGGAAGCAATGCTTAGAGCCTTGAAGAAGCATCGGGCACGTTGCCAACTCAAGAAAACATTGGCGTGTTTGGCAACAACGCCAGGAAGCTTTGGATGGTGAAGAATGGAGGTACACGTTGCCAACTTGGAATATAGGGGCGTTATCCACAAACAACTCCAACAAGGCAGCCTGACCTTACCTTCTTCAATGGAAGATATCCTGAGCTACAGAGATCCAAATTGAATGCTTCTAGTTGCGTTGGAAAGCTAACATTTAGAGCTTTCCAACCATATAAGATCTCTGGTTGGGAGGCTAGACGGCACTTGCTAGCCTTGGAGGATAGGTGCGTTTTGGCAACAACTTGGCAGCTTGACCTTACCTTCTTGAGAAGCTAACTTGAGCTAGGAAAGTCCAATTGAGGTGATTCAGTGGCATTGAAAAATAGACATCAAGAGCTTTCCAATGATGTATAATAGTCCATATTGAAGCAGAGGTTGACACTCAAATTCTGGCTACATTTAGCATGAAAGTAGAGCCAAGAAGAGGAAAAGCAAGTTGTTAGCAACAACTTGGGCTAGCAACGCCCAAGTCTGAAAGTTCACTCCCAGGAAATTGTGATGCACGTTGCCAACGTGCATTAAGGCCAGCGTTATTGACAAAAACGCCAGGCCATTGGGCCAGAAGCATGATGAATGAACTCTTCCTTTCTAAGTCTAGCAACACTTCTTCTAATTGAGCCAAGAATTCAACAAAGAGGAGCCCATTGCTAACCCAATTCAAGATCTTTGAAAGAGTTTTGGGACTAGTATAAATAGAGATTGAGTTTGTACTTTTAGGGGAACTTTTGACACTTAGACTTTTTAGACTCTTAGCACTTTTATTTTGAGAACTCTCTAGCACTTCCGGGAGATACCCGGAGAGCTATTTTGGTTCTTCTTGGAACTTCTCTTCTTCACTTTTAAGCTTTAAGCATTTCCTTATTCTTCTTCATATTTCTTTCACTTAGTTTTAATTTTGGTTTATGGCAATTGTTGTTGAAATTGGAGCTATGACTCACTAAACCCCACTTTCATTAGGGGGAAGAACTCTGCTTGTTGAATGCATTGATGAACTCCTCTTTTCCTCCTCAATTCTAGTGGTTAATCTAAAGAGGAAACTCTTGTTCTTCAAAGATTCAACCACCATCGAGAGAGGGGTTAATCTATATGAATTATGTGGTGAATTTGAGGAATGAGCCATATAATTCAGTTTAGAGTTCATCCTTTCATGATTTCTTTAATCAATACACCTTGGTTAGTATGTGAGATGTAACTTCCTTGGTTGAGATTATGGAGTTGTGTGGCTGGATTAGAATTGAGCTTCATCTCTTCTCATGAACAATTAGATCACGAGAGTGGCAATTGGTTATGTTGAGAGAAATTGGGTCACCAAGAGATTGGGATTCAATTACCCACTTGCCATGGATCTATACCCATGATGAGAAGGATTTGACTAACATCAATTCATGAAAACTTGCATCTCTGATCCCTAATGATCCTCTCCACCATTAATTCTTCTTTCTTTTGCTTCTAGTTGTTTGACTACCCATAACCCAAATTCCCTTCTACATTCTGTCAATTTACTATTCTTGTTATCTATATTCTGTTCCTTTAGTTCTTGCTATTTACTCTTATGTTCTTTAAATTTCTGCAATCTTTAAATTCCTTGCAATTTATCTTTGATGTCATTTAAGTTTCTTGCACTTTAAGTTTCCGTTATTTACTTTCACTCTATTTCTCTCTTCTAGTTCTTTACATTCTTTGCCATTTAAATTCTTGCAATTATGTTCAAAAATCAAAATGCTCATGAAATCAAAACTATGTTTGCTTGACTAAATCTACCATTTAACTAAAGTTGCTTAATCTACCAATCTCCGTGGGATCGACCTCACTCTTTGTGAGTTTTATTACTTGATACGACCCGGTATACTTGCCGGTTATACGTGAAATCTCATTTTACGTATCAAGTTTTTGGCGCCGTTGCCGGGGATTGGAAAGATTGACAATGATTAAGTGAAAGGTGGTTTAGATTAAGCATTTTTTTAGTGTTTTTGTTAAGCCCACTAACTGTTTGATACTTTGTTTCACTAACCCCAATTTCACTCTAGTTCTAGAGTGTCTCACTTGTGATTTTGGTTTTGTTTGTGTATGTCAGGAACTAGTAGACGTAATATTGAGGACGAGAGAACCCTCCGAAGGATAAGGAGAGCAGAAAGCGGAAAACTAATAGTTGGTGAAGAGGAGTCAGAGGGAGAAGATCAAGCAATGGAGGATGAGATGAAAAATCCTCCTGGAGGGGTCAACAACAATGATGAACCACCTAGAAGGGTGTTATCCTCGTATACTATCCCTGATCCAAGACATTGTGGGAGTAGTATTGCTACACCAAATGTTCATGCCCATAACTTTGAGTTGAAACCTCAGCTCATCACTTTGGTACAGAACAATTGCTCTTATGGAGGGGGACCTCTTGAAGACCCAAATCAACATCTATCTGTTTTTCTGAGGATATGCAATACAGTGAAGACAAATGGAGTGCATCCAGATGTCTACAAGCTGCTACTATTTCCATTCTCTTTGAGGGACAAGGCCACTCAATGGCTAGAGTCATTCCCCAAGGAAAGCCTCAACAATTGGAATGATGTGATGGGCAGATTTCTAGCAAAGTTCTACCCACCTCAAAGAATCATCAAGTTGAAGACAGAGGTTCAAACTTTCAGGCAAATGGAAGGGGAATCATTGTATGAAGCCTGGGAAAGATATAAGGCACTAATGAGAAGATGTCCACTGATATGTTTAGTGACTGGGTCAAACTCCAAAACTTCTATGAAGGCTTAAGCTTAGAAGCAAGGAAGGACTAGATTACTCATCAGGAGGATCACTCAACATGATGAAAACTGCCGAGGAGGCCCAAGACCTCATTGAGATTGTGGCAAACAATCAATACTATTACTCATCAGAGAGGCAGCACAATCCGACCCCAAAGAAAGGTGTAATGGAGCTTGAAGGTGTTGATGCTATCTTGGCACAAAATAAGTTAATGCACCAACAAATCCAACAACAAATGGAATTGATAACAAAGAGAATGGATGGCTTGCAACTTGCAGCAGTGAACACAACAAATCAACCATTGCTTGAATGGAACCAAGGTGAAGGGACCAATGTTGAACAACCACAAGAACAAGTCCAGTACATGCAGAATACTTCAAATTCTCAGGATGAATTTCATGGTGATACATACAACCCATCTTGGAAAATCATCCCAATCTAAAGTGGGGTGAAAACCATTGGCAAAAGAATAGCAACCACAATCAAACCCGTAACACAAATAACCAAAATCACCATGCCAACAACACTAACCAATATAGAAAAACACAAAACACATATCAACCACCCCATCATAATTCACAAACTCACCAAAATAACTTCTCTGCACCATCATCCAACTCACAAAATTTCCACACTAATCCGCCCAACAACTTCCAACAACAATCAACCCCCATCATACCCCCAATTGACCATCATGAGACTAGAATCTCAAGTCTTGAAGCAACCTTGCAAGCACTTGCTCAAACCACTCAAGCCTTAGCTAAGGGACACAAGGAACATGAGGTCATCATGAAGAATATTGAGAGACAAGTGGGACAATTGGCCAAACAAGCCGAGCGACCAACCAATGTTCTCCCAAGTGACACAATACCCAACCCAAGAGAAGAATGTAAGGCTCTGCAGTTAAGGAGTGGCAAGGTAGTTGGTGAAAGTTCGAATAAAGAAGAAATAAAACCCAAAGAGCAAGACACAATGGAAGTACATGTGGAAAGGCAAAATGAAGAAAAGGGTTCAACATCTAACAAAGGCAAAGAAGTTGTCAAGCCACAAGGCAATCCACCCAGACAAAGGAGCAACCATGATAGCAATGAGAGTGTGAATCCACAACAGAAAACAAAAATGAAGGAGTAAAAGCCTATGTACCCAAGCTTCCGTACCCAACTAGGATACACAAAGGAGCAAAGGACCAACAATTCCCAAGGTTCTTAGAAATCTTCAAGAAACTTGAAATCAACATCCCATTGGTAGAAGCTCTGGAACAGATGCCATTATATGCAAAGTTTCTTAAGGATTAATCACCAAGAAGAGAAGTTGGCAAGAAAAAGAAACGGTGATTCTCAATCAAGAATGTAGTGCCATCATTCAAAAAGGGCTACCTCCAAAACTCAAAGACCCTGGCAGCTTCCTTATACCCTGCACGATTGGGAGCATGGCCGTTGACAAATCACTTTGTGACCTGGGAGCAAGCATTAACCTAATGCCCCTCACCATGATGAAGAAAATGATGATTGAAGAGCTTAAACCCACAAGGATGTCACTCCAACTTGCTGACAGATCCATCAAAATACCAAATGGAGTAGTTGAGAACCTCTTGGTGAAGGTGGGAAACTTCATATTCCCAGCTGATTTTATGGTCCTAGACATGGATGAAGAGGGAAACAATTCAGTCATTCTTGGTAGACCCTTTCTGGCTACAGCTAGAACAATCATTGATGTGGAAAAGGGAGAGATGATTTTCAGAGTGCATGATGAGCAAATGACCATAAATGTCTTCAAAGTAATGCAACACCCTGTTGAGAAAGAAAATTGCATGAGGATTGATGTAGTAGACTCCTTGGTTGAAGAAGTGCTTGACACAAACCATCAAATGAAACAAGAGGAAGTCCATAACATCAAGGGACAAGAAGGAAACAAATTGGAAGCATCAAAGGAACCAAGTGAAGCTACGAAAGAAGAGGCACCACAACAAGAGTTGAAACCACTACCCCCTCATCTTAAATATGCATTCCTTGGTGAGAAGGACAGCTTCCCAGTGATCATCAATTCCATATTGAATGCAGAGGAAGAAGAAAAGCTCCTTGTGGTTTTGAAAGCTCACAAAGAGGCGTTGGGATGGACCATTGATGACTTGAAAGGCATAAGCCCTGCTGTATGCATGCACAAGATACTTTTAGAGGAGAGTTCCAAACCAGTGGTACAACCCCAAAGAATATTGAATCCCACAATGAAGGAGATTGTTCAAAAGGAAGTCCTGAAGTTGTGTAAAGCTGGGATTATCTACCCATATCTGACAGCCCGTGGGTCAGTCCAGTGCAAGTAGTACCTAAGAAAGGGGGGATGACTGTCATTGTTAATGAGAAGAATGAGCTTATTCCAACACGAACAGTGACAGGGTGGAGGATGTGCATAGACTATAGGAGGCTGAATGATGCCACACGAAAAGATCACTTTCCTCTACCTTTCATTGACCAGATGCTTGAAAGGTTGGCTGGCCATGCCTATTACTGTTTTCTTGATGGATATTCTGGGTATAACCAATTGTGGTTGACCCCATGGATCAAGAGAAGACTTCTTTTACTTGTCCCTTTGGAGTCTTTGCATACAGGAGAATGCCATTTGGACTGTGTAATGCCCCAGCTACCTTTCAAAGGTGCATGCTATCAATCTTCTCAGACATGGTAGAAAAATTTATTGAAGTCTTTATGGATGATTTTTCTGTTTTTGGTGATTCTTTCAATACTTGCTTGCATCATCTTACCCTAGTCTTGAAAAGGTGCCAAGAAACCAATTTAGTTTTGAATTGGGAGAAACGCCATTTCATGGTACCCGAAGGCATTGTTCTTGGTCACAAAATTTCAAGAAAGGGTATAGAAGTTGACAAGGCAAAAGTAGAAATTATAGAAAAACTTCCTTTGCCAACTAGTGTGAAAGCCGTTAGAAGTTTCTTGGGCATGCTGGATTCTATAGGAGATTCATCAAAGATTTTTCCAAAATAGCAAAGCCACTAAGCAATTTGCTGGTGGTAGACAATCCTTTTATCTTTGATGATGAATGCAAATATGCTTTTGAAACTCTAAAGGCTAAGCTCACCACAGCACCAATCATCACACCCCCAAGTTGGGGACTACCTTTTGAACTCATGTGTGATGCAAGTAACCTTGCAATCGGTGCTGTGTTGGGGCAGAGGAAGGAAAAGAAGCTTCATGTTATCTACTATGCAAGTAAGGTATTGAATGAAGCTCAAAGAAACTACACCACAACAGAGAAAGAGCTACTAGCTGTGGTATATGCTTTTGATAAGTTTAGACAATATTTGATTGGATCTAAAGTCTTAGTGTATACTGACCATGCTGCTATTAAGTATCTTATGTCAAAACAGGATGCCAAACCAAGGCTAATCAGATGGGTGCTACTCTTACAAGAGTTTGACATTGAGATAAAAGATAGAAAGGGCAATGAAAATCAAGTTGCTGACCACTTATCAAGGCTACCACAAGATACATGCCAAGAAAACCTTCCATCAATAAATGAAGAATTTCCAGATGAGCACCTCTTGCAAATTCAACATGTCCCTTGGTTTGCAGACATGGCCAACTACAAGGCGGGAAGAATCATTCCACAAGAGTACACAAAACAACAAGTTAAGAAGCTGTTGCATGAGGCTAGGTTCTTCTTCTGGGATGAACCATTCTTGTTCAAAAGATGCCCAGATGGAATGATAAGAAGATGTGTGTCAGAGGATGAGATGAAGAACATACTATGGCATTGTCACAACTCTAGTTATGGTGGTCATTTTGGAGCTGAAAGAACGGCTGCAAAAGTCCTTCAAAGTGGTTTCTACTGGCCCTCAATCTTCAAGGATGCTAGAGAGTTCGTGAGCCATTGCAATGAATGTCAAAGAACAGGGGGTTTGTCAAAGAAAAATGAGATGCCTCAGAAGTTCATTTTAGAAGTGGAACTCTTTGATCTATGGGGAATAGATTTCATGGGACCTTTTCCTCCATCTTACACATTCAAATACATCTTGGTAGCAGTAGAGTATGTCTCCAAATGGGTAGAAGCAATAGCCACCACCACATGTGATACCAACGTGGTCTTGCAATTCCTAAAGAAGAACATCTTCACTAGATTTGGAGTGCCCAAAGGACTTATAAGTGATGGGGGAAGCCACTTTTGCAACAAGCAACTAAATTCTTTACTCCACAAATATGGTGTTACTCACAAAGTGGCCACACCATATCACCCACAAACCAATGGGCAAGATGAACTTGCCAACAGAGAGCTAAAAAGGATCTTGGAGAAAACTGTGGGAACAACAAGAAAGGATTGGGTTAGGAAGCTGGATGATGCACTTTGGGCATATAGGACAGCCTTCAAGACACCCATAGGAAAATCTCCATTTCAACTGGTGTATGGAAAGGCATGCCACCTCCCTGTGGAGCTTGAACATAAGGCCTTTTGGGCCACCAAACTTCTGAATTTAGATGCTCAAGCAGTAGGAGAGAAGAGGCTGCTACAACTCAATGAACTTGAGGAGTTCAGATTGGAGGCATATGAAAATGCCAAGATATACAAAGAGAGAGCAAAGAGATGGCATGATAAGAGGATCTCTCAAAGAACATTCGAACCGGGCCAAAAGGTGTTGTTATTCAACTCAAGATTGAAGATTTTCCCTGGGAAGCTGAGGTCTAGATGGACTGGTCCATACACCATCACCAAAGTAGCACCTCATGGCTATGTCGAATTACTTGATGAAGCCTCAAAACAAACCTTCACAGCTAATGGACATAGGGTGAAGCACTATTTTGGTGGCCCCTGGAGCAAGGAAGAGAGTGTGCAACTCTTAACATGAGCAAAGAAGCTGCAGTGTCAAGCTAAGGACAATAAACAAGCGCTTCATGGGAGGCAACCCATGCACAGGGAGTCTTTTATTTTCATACTTTAGTAACCAATAAAGATTAAGTAGACTAGTACATGGTGTATGCAAGGCACTAAGTTTGGTGTGGCCAATCTTGAAGTAATGGCAAAAGTGTGTTCTACAACACTTAGCCACAAACTAAGTTTGGTGTCCATACATACACGAAAATGCTAGACTATGAAAGTACAATCATCTATTTTAGTTATATATATATAAAAAAAAATGTTGAAATAGCATATAATGTAGGTAAAATACTAAGTTTGGTGTGGCTATCTTTGGAATTAATTCCATAGAACACTTAGTCACAAACTAAGTTTGGTGTCTTTACTTACATTAATAATGCTAGAAAAAATAGATTAGGGAATCAATTCATAAATTTTAATTTTTGTTTAGTCAATTTTGCATAGGAATATCATCATAAGTTGTTAGCTAGTTATGTCACTTTAAGAATCTCAAGCTTTTGGAATTTTGTTGCAGGAAAGAAAGAAAGAAGTGATGGGGAATCTTGGAGAGAGAGGTCACGGATACACAAGGAAGAGAAAGTCACATGAGTCTTGAACTTTGTGCATGGGAAAAACAACTCAACATGCATTGGGCACAAGGAAGCATGCTCCCCATGCTATGACCGAACCCTTAGAGCCATGCATAGCACCACGGAACTCACTAGAATCATGCATCCCCACCAAAGTTCACTTTAAATACTTCAACCATATTCATCAAACCTCACTCTTCATCACTCATTCTTCTACCCCCAATAACCTAATTTCATCACCCGAAGTCACACTACACCCCCAACTCATTCCATGTTTCCTATATTCTTGCCTTAGGCCTAATCTTTACCCAACAAAACTCATGAAACACTACATCCCCTCACATAACCGAAACACTCCACCTCCCCTCACCATCATTTTCTAGCTTGCCTAAGTCACGTTGTTGTCATATATCTCTCCCATTCACAACCATTTTCCTTGTGCTTGAGGACAAGCATTCATCTAAGTTTGGTGTGGAAGATTCAACCCTTGCAAGTGAATTTCAATGGCCTCATCATCAAGGGATAGGAGAGGAGATGAAGGACAAGACACCTTTGATCAAAGAAGATTCAAATCCAAACACAACGAGCATATCTTCAGCTGGATGTCAAGCAAAGATGTTGTTCCAGAGTTACCATTCAAGCTAAGAAAAGATGAATACCCTGAAATACAAAAAATAATCAGAAAAAGGGGATGGGAGCTTCTCTGTGACCAACCTCAAGAAGTGAGCATGCTTCTCATCCATGAGTTCTACACTAATGTGATAAGAGAATATGATGATGAAGAACCATACATGAGTTATGTAAGAGGTGTGACTGTTGATTTTAGCCCGGATACCATCAACAGGGTGCTAAAGGTCAAGGCAAAACAGTTCAAACGAGCTAGCTATGAAGAAAGGGTTGAAAATGACCCAAGATATATGGATGTGGTAAGTGACTTATGCAGAGTAGGCACGGATTGGGTGTTGGATTCACATGGACAACCACTCAAACTTCGGAGAGGTGATCTCATACCTCAAGCAAAAGGATGGCATGACATAGTGAGGAGATCATTGATGTCCACTTCAAATAATTCTGAGGTAACGGTGAATAGAGCAATAATGATCCATTGTATAATGAAAGGAGGGGAAATCAATGTTGGAGACATTATAGCCAATAACATCATTGACATAGCTCAAAAAGTCAAACAAGACAGCTGGCTAGGATATCCTAGTACTATTCTGCGCCTATGTGAAGAAGCTGGAGTGCCTCTGGAAGAATTTGGAGAAACTGATGTGGTCTCTGTTGGAAAACCTCTTACTCGAGAAAGGTTGGAATTCATCACCACAACCCAATTGGAAAGGCAACCTTTAGCAAGAAGGAAGAAAAGGAAAGAAGCAAGACAAGAGGAGGAGCCTCAAGAAATGGAAGAACCTCATACCTTGAATATGAATCAACTCCAAGCCGCTTTGGAAGGAATCTCTGGGCAATATTCACAAATTCAAAGAAGCCAAGAGGAACAAGCTCAGCAACAAAGGGACCTTTGGCAGTTGATGGACCAACAAAGAGGGGTTCAAGTTCAATGGATGAACCAACAAAATGAATACCAAGCACACATGATGGAATTACAACAAGAACAATATGCCAAGATGCAGGAAGCCATCAACAATTCAACTGTGGAACATGAAAAAGCCATGGAGAAAGTAATACAAGAACAAGCTCAACTAAGGAAAGAGCAAGCTCAGCAAAGAGAGCTTCTCCATAGGTTGGATGCTAGACATGATACATTTCACAAAGAGTTCAATGAAAGCAGAATGTTCAGGGAAGCCAGGCATAAGGACAGACTTGACTATGATATATGCACCCAAGAAAAGCTCAGTTACCTCTGTTCCACACCCCCATTACTCAACCCACAAATTAAAACCTTTAATGAAGCTCGCAAGATATTTGAAGAGCAGGAACTTGCAAGGGTGAGATTTAATCAACAGAGGCTAAATGAGACAATGATAAGCTCAGGAGTGTGGCAAAGAGAAGAGGGGGATGCAACAACAAAACAACAAGGAGAACTAAGAAAGAAAAAGAAAGAAGATCCAAAGGGGGATGCAACAACAAAACAACAAGGAGAACTAAGAAAGAAAAAGAAAGAAGATCCAAAGGGCAAAGGAAAGCAAGGAGAATCAAGCAAGGGAAAAGGGACATGAAGACTAAAGGTGGTGAAGTTCCTTTGTTTTTCTTTATGTTTTATTAAATAAAGAAGATGTATGTCTGAAATATGGTATACCTTCTAAGATGCATTTTTTTTATTTTTGAAGCATTTTCTTTTATGTTGCCCATTCTATGCATCACCACTCACAGGTTTGGGATGGTTGCTTGTTTTAAGTACTTTTACTTGTCAATGGAATAAAAGATGTAGTTTGAGCAAGAACAGAGAGAATTCTAGCTTAAAAAGAATCATGTTGTCCCATAAGAAAGGTGCTAGTATATATACAATTATTGTGAAAGAATCAATGTTCAAGAAATTCAAAAGAATGCTTGCTTATACAAGACTAGTTCGGTTAAGGATCACAAAGACTTTATCAGTAAAAGCACAAATAACCTTGACAATAAAGAAAATAGAGTACAAAGAATGAAAGGCTAGGCATCAATGACAAAATTTGGATATGTGTCTGTGGTGATTGATGTTAAGAGACATACTTGGGCTAGTAAATCCGAGGGGTGCTTCATCACCCGATAACTTGAGTTAACTAACTCGGAATTATCGATTGAAAACCCACAATCAAGAGTAGCTCTATAACAGAACATTTAGCAACCCAAAGAGGTGCTGGACACCACTATCCAAACAAAATTTCAAAGTTATATGCCTGTGATTGAATGTGTTAAGGAGAGAGGCTTGAGTTAGTAAATCTTTAAGAGTGTCTCAACACTTAACAACTTGAACCAACTGGTTTAGGATTGTTGATTGAAAGCTTATGCTAAAGAGCCGCCTTAAGACAAGATTTCGAGCTCATTTAAAATGAAAAAAAGGGGAATATAAAAAAGAAGAGAAGCATCAAGGAAAGAATGGTTCAAGGGTCATGTGCTAAGGTATAGAAGAAGTCTAGTGAAGTTAACCAATTTAGTATTGAAGCAAGCATTTTAATTGAAAAAGTTGAATAGTTGTGTTCAATTACAATAAATTAATGACCACACAAGTGAGGATGACATGCTCAATGAAAAATTACTCTCTGGAAGAACATTCAAGTCTTACATCTTAGATTCTTGTGACAAAGTTTCTATATTTTGCTTGAGGACAAGCAACACTTTAAGTTTGGTGTTGTGATGCAATTGCATATTTGTTATATTAGCTAGTTAGTTTAGTTGGTTTTAGCTTAATTTCACTCATTTTCTCTAAATAAACAAGTCCTTTTATGAGTTTTATCTTCATGCATGAGAACACCAAGGAACATGTTGATTCTAGCCAAATTCATGCAAATGATTTAAAGAATACATACATGAATGAGTATGAATGAATCTCATGAAATTTATTGCATGAATTGGTAAGACTTTGAAGCTATTTCCTTTGTTGATGATAGGTGATGAAACAAGGAAGCATGGAAGCAAGAATGATGCAAGCTGGGCAAGAAGAAAAAAAGTTGTTGGCGTTGCCAACTTGGGAAAAGGGGGCGTTATTGAAGGCAACGCCAGGCAGCCCTGGAGAAGCAAAGTTGGCGTTGCCAACTTGAAGAATAAGGTGCGTTGTTGAAGGCAACGCCAGGCAGCCCTGGAGAGCAAATGTTGGCGTTGCCAACTTGGAGAAAGGAGTGAGTTTTTATGGGCAACGCACACAAGCAAGGAACTTGGGCCATGAAGAAGCTTCGAGGGCGTTGCCAACGCCAGGAACCATAGGCGTGTCCCTAGGCAACGCCACACAAGCAAGAAACTTGGGCCATGAAGGAGCTCGAGGGCGTTGCCAACGTGGGAATGAAGAGGCGTTGTTCAAGGTAACGCTAAGCTAGAAGAATTTGCCCAGCCAAGAAGCTCGAGCACGTTGCCAACGTGCTACTTCATTGGCGTGTCTCAAGGCAACGCACATGAGTGAGCTTGGCCCAAGAGGAGAAGAAGCTGGCGTTGCCAACACCAAGAACCATAGGCATTATTCAAGGCAACGCCAAGCAACAAGAATGAAGCCTTGAAGAGGAGCTCGAGGGCGTTGCCAACGCCAAGAACCATAGGCGCTATTCAAGGCAACGCCAAGCAACTTTGGCACCATAGGAAACAACCTCGAGGGCGTTGCCAACGCCACTATCATTGGCGTGTTCCTTGGCAACGCCAGAAATGGTTGCTTGGCTAGGCACCAAGTCTTGGGTGCCAGCCAAGTTGCCAACGCCAGGAAGCCTTGCCAGCCAAGTTGCCAACGCCAGGAAGTGCTGCCAACCAAGTTGCCAACGCCAGGACGTGCTGCCAGCCAAGTCTTGGTGCCAATCAAGTTGCCAACGCCAAGTCTTGGTGCCAACCACATTGCCAACGCCAGAAAGAGCTGCCAACCACGTTGCCAATGCCAGGAAGAGCTGCTAACCACGTTGCCAACGCCAGCTTCTGTAGGCGTGTTCAATGGCAACGTGGGAAGCAATGCTTAGAGCCTTGAAGAAGCATCGGGCACGTTGCCAACTCAAGAAAACATTGGCGTGTTTGGCAACAACGCCAGGAAGCTTTGGATGGTGAAGAATGGAGGTAGCACGTTGCCAACTTGGAATATAGGGGCGTTATCCACAACAACTCCAACAAGGCAGCCTGACCTTACCTTCTTCAATGGAAGATATCCTGAGCTACAGAGATCCAAATTGAATGCTTCCAGTTGCGTTGGAAAGCTAACATTCAGAGCTTTCCAACCATATATAATAGTCTATGGTGGAGTACAAAATTGAAGCCAAACCAGAGTCATCTTTAGGCCCTAAAAACAAGAATATGAAGTTGAAATTCAAGAAGGCTAGAGATGAGCCCTGGAGGGGGGCACGAGCACGTTGCCAACGTGCTAGCAAGGGTGCGTTTTTGGCAACAACGCCAGCCTCATTTCCCTGCTTTGGGAGGCTAGGCACGGGCACGTTGCCAACTTGGGAGGATAGGTGCGTTTTTGGCAACAACTTGGCAGCTTGACCTTACCTTCTTTGAAGAAGCATAACTTGAGCTAGGAAAGTCCAATTGAGGTGATTCCAGTGGCATTGAAAAATAGACATCAAGAGCTTTCCAATGATGTATAATAGTCCATATTGAAGCAGTAGGTTGACACTCAAATTCTGGGCTACATTTAGCATGAAAGTAGAGCCAAGAAGAGGAAAAGCAAGTTGTTAGCAACAACTTGGGCTAGCAACGCCCAAGTCTGAAAGTTCACTCCCAGGAAATTGTGATGCACGTTGCCAACGTGCATTAAGGCCAGTGTTATTGACAAAAATGCCAGGCCATTGGGCCAGAAGCATGATGAATGAACTCTTCCTTTCTAAGTCTAGCAACACTTCTTCTAATTGAGCCAAGAATTCAACAAAGAGGGAGCCCATTGCTAACCCAATTCAAGATCTTTGAAAGAGTTTTGGGACTAGTATAAATAGAGATTGAGTTTTTACTTTTAGGGGAACTTTTGACACTTAGACTTTTTAGACTCTTAGCACTTTTATTTTGAGAACTCTCTAGCACTTCCGGGAGGATACCCGGAGAGCTATTTTGGTTCTTCTTGGAACTTCTCTTCTTCACTTTTAAGCTTTAAGCATTTCCTTATTCTTCTTCATCTTTCTTTACACTTAGTTTAATTTTGGTTTATGGCAATTGTTGTTGAAATTGGAGCTATGACTCACTAAACCCCACTTTCATTAGGGGGAAGAGCTCTGCTTGTTTGAATGCATTGATGAACTCCTCTTTTCCTCCTCAATTCTAGTGGTTAATCTAAAGAGGAAACTCTTGTTCTTCAAAGATTCAACCACCATCGAGAGAGGGGTTAATCTATATGAATTATGTGGTGAATTTGAGGAATGAGCCATATAATTCAGTTTAGAGTTCATCCTTTCATGATTTCTTTAATCAATACACCTTGGTTAGTATGTGAGATGTAACTTTCCTTGGTTGAGATTATGGGAGTTGTGTGGCTGGATTAGAATTGAGCTTCATCTCTTCTCATGAACAATTAGATCACGAGAGTGGCAATTGGTTATGTTGAGAGAAATTGGGTCACCAAGAGATTGGGATTCAATTACCCACTTGCCATGGATCTATACCCATGATTGAGAAGGATTTGACTAACATCAATTCATGAAAACTTGCATCTCTGATCCCTGATGATCCTCTCCACCATTAATTCTTCTTTCTTTTGCTTCTAGTTGTTTGACTACCCATAACCCAAATTCCCTTCTACATTCTGTCAATTTACTATTCTTGTTATCTATATTCTGTTCCTTTAGTTCTTGCTATTTACTCTTATGTTCTTTAAATTTCTGCAATCTTTAAATTCCTTGCAATTTATCTTTGATGTCATTTAAGTTTCTTGCACTTTAAGTTTCCGTTATTTACTTTCACTCTATTTCTCTCTTCTAGTTCTTTACATTCTTTGCCATTTAAATTCTTGCAATTATGTTCAAAAATCAAAATGCTCATGAAATCAAAACTATGTTTGCTTGACTAAATCTACCATTTAACTAAAGTTGCTTAATCTACCAATCTCCGTGGGATCGACCTCACTCTTTGTGAGTTTTATTACTTGATACGACCCGGTATACTTGCCGGTTATACGTGAAATCTCATTTTTACGTATCACTGGTGCTGCCAGAATCATGTCGTGGTGCGCCCGAATTGAGCCTTGGTGCGCCAGATTCATGCACCAACAAAATGCTGCCCTGCCCTCGCGGAGGGCAGGGCAGTGTTTTCACTTTGATGTCCCAGGTTCGAATCATGGCTGAAACACACGCTCATTCATTTTCCTTGGTTTCTTGGCACGGTGATGGGACTTAGTTCCTTGCTTCCTCATGGTCCCGTGTTCAACTCTTGTGGCAAGCATTTGGAGACATTTTCCTTTGATTTTCTTCCTTGGTGAGCCCGATACTGCCCTTGTGGAGGGCAGGGCAACATTTTCTCCTTCTTGATTTCAAGGCACAAATTTGTGCTCTGCCCTTGTAGTGGGCAGGGCAGAGTTGCCTTCTTTGCTTAGTTCCCTTATGTTGCCCTCCTAGAGGGCAGTGTGCCCTTGTGGAGGGCAATGCTTGCCTCCCCCATTGTATGTGGCACACTTTTCCTTCCTTTGACCACGCTTCCTTCTCCTTGGGTCACGCTTTCTTTAGGCCATGCTTTTCTCTTTTATTCTTTTCTTCACCTAAAATAAACCAAAACAACCACTCCAAGTATCACTAAATTCATAAGGCTTATAAATCAATTAAAATTCAATTAAAATTAGCTTAAACCTCATGAGTTAACATCAATTTCATGGTGGTTGCTTGATTTAAAGAAGTTGTGCATTTTCACTCCAAATCACTTACTTAAGAAGCAAGAAAGTGTATAAAGACTAATAAAACAAGTGAAATTAGCTTGAAAAATGGGTATATGATGACTTGTCATCACCTGACCGCGGCATCGTGCTCTACAAAAACCACACTATTCAAGAGGTAAGCCACGAATCCCTTCTAGTTTTCCCAGCCCTTGATTTCAAAAATATTGGGAAAAAGTGTTAAGATTTTGAACTCTTTGATGTTATAGGATCTAATTAGCTTGAGGGAAAGGCTTAATCTTGCCTCTATGGTCAGTGGGTATGGTAAGAATCCTCAACTCATAGTGAAGTTATTAAGTATAACTTATTAGTTATTGACTTTGTATGTATCGGTGTCTATGATGTGTATTAGGCAATATATATGTAAGTAAGTTAGAGCTTGATTGACCTTTTGGAAGCTTGGAAGTGGATTGCAAGTTGAAAATTCTGTTGGTTAGGTGTTGTGACCCTTAGATAGGAATTAATGATGTAGTTAATTGGTTGATATGGTTGTGTTGATTATGTGATAAATCATTAAAGGTTGTGGTTAAAGCTCTTGTTTCTGAGTATGTAATTAAATATGATTTTGAATTGTATGTATAATGGTAGCTGAAATTGAGTATTGTTGGAACTTCAGATATGGAATGATGTTTCATATGGTATGTTGTTTGAAATTGAATTATTCATTTGAGATTGGTCAAAGGTGGTGGATTGAATAAGAAAGTTGAAAATATGAGTTTGGAGTGGTTTTATGCTGAATAGCTATGGGGTTGATTTTTAAAAGGTTTTGGTTGGTTTGAAAGGGGTTTGGAATTTGTATGTTTTCAAATTGGAGGTTGTTAAGTTTAGTAGAAATTGTGATTTTGGTACAACTTTGGTGGAGCATAACCTGTTCTCCGGACCTTCGATTTATTACAATCTTATTTAAAAATAAAATTTGGTCCTAGAAGTTTACGCCATTCGAAGAACGGAGGAGAAACACGTTAAAAAGAGAAAGTTATGCTCGATCAAAGTTTGGTGTACAAAGCTAAAAATTTTGGACTTAGAAGCTTTTTGACATTTCTACGTTACATGCGTACGCAGACCCCATCATACGCAGCCATTCATTTTTCTTTGGTGTGCATACGTACACATGTAGGTGATGCATACACATCATGGTTGCATACGCAAGGAAGCAAAAACGCACACCCATACGTATGCTTGACCCCTGTTTTCAGCAAAGTGGATTTTGTGTTTTTAAAACCTAAGTTCGAACCCCTAAACCTCTATTTTTACTCTTTTAGCCCCTAAATCTTAGTTGTATATTGAGTGGTGCGAAGACGGTAGGGAGGAGTGGTAACTTAGAGTTGAAGAATGCTTGAAAAATGAATGAATGAATGAATGAATGTAAGGAAAAATGAATAAAGAAGTAATACTGAAATATGATTGATGATTAAATGATTATGATTAATTGAGCAAGCATGAAAATATGGCGAGTATACTGGAGATGCATATATGAGTAATGACTGAATGTAGTAAATGAATCATGAATAGAAAATGTTGAATATGAATATGCTTGTCTTTTCTCTCTCGTTATAAGGGTGACAGGGCACAGATACCCTCTAATGGTGGCAGGGCACATATACCCTCTAATGGTGGCAGGACACGTACTTCCTCTAATGATATTATTGCACAATAGAGATACAGTATTCGAGTTAGTTACCGGACATGTCGGGTTTGGCTTGATAACCGACAGATGAGACTCATCAGCCACTAGGACAGGCAAGCATCATATGCATCTATATGTTTATTTGGTATGTCTTATTTGGATTGCCTAAGTGATTACATAAACTATTTGATACCTATTTATCTATTGTATATGCATTCTACCTGTGATTTCCTTGTATGTAATAAATGTGTTTGTAACAACTGTTTCCAATGGCGGTTGGGAGGCTCAAAGGAGTTGGATCGGGGATTATTAGACAGTCTGAAGACCTTTAGCTAGTTGCCTATTTCATTTTCATGGTTTAGTTATGTTTATAAGCTTTAATTATACGTCGAAAGTTCTAAGATTGCCTTCGGTTTTCCCAGAACATTATATATTAGATATGTGGGCACTGTTACCATGCTAAGAATCTCTGATTCTCACCCATGCGAATTTTGTGGTTTTCAGATGCAAGACATGAGGCTCCTTGCTAAGGCATGTTGGAAGCTTCTGATTAGCGAAGATCCTTATCCTTTGGGGCTCTATTTTGGTTATATGTATTTATTTAGATACATATTATCTCCACTTATTATATATGTGATGTATTAACTTCCTCCTAGAGGCTATTTTGGAGACACAGGTTCTATAACTCTCTATTTTGGGTGTATTTTGGGTTCTCTTATACATATACATGTATATACACTTATGTGCTCAAGCCGATTTATCTTCACGAGCTGAATCTTGAGTTTTGTTATCTGTATTTTGGAACTCTTAGTATATAATCTTCTTAATTTGCTCTATCTTGCTTCATTTACTTTATCGCTTCGTGAGTGTTGCGCTTTTCGTTTTACCGATTTTGCTTTACCCTTTTCTTCAAAGGCTCCTAGTTATAAAAATCTTTTTCTCTATATTATATATATATAATTTTACTTTTAGAGGTCATAATACCTCACTACCTCTATCTTATGACTTAAGCATAAGGCTCTGTGTGGTAAGGTGTTACAATGAGGCATATCTATAGAATAGAACTTTCTTTTGGGCTCGATGGTGGGTTTTAAGGAAACACAATGGACCACCAAAAAGAAAGTTTAGATTAGCTTAATAGGATCAAAAACAGCATTGAGTATTTGATCAAGGAAACCTAGAAGGGTTCATTATTTGTCCAGAGATGTTTCTCCTGTCCACTTGAGAGACAAAAACATACAGAAAACTTCATCATCAAATTATTTCAAGAAATCAGCACAAATAATTCTCAAGACTATTTTCAACTTGCAAAATCTGTCTTCAAATAGTGGTTTAGTAAAGATATTAGCAAGTTGGTCATCAGATCTTACAAATAGAATGTCAATGTTTCCCTTTTGAATGTGTTCTCTAATAGAGCGAAATATTACTTCAATGTGATTGGTTCTATAATGCAATGTAGGATTTTTTTGAAATATTTATGTGACTCATATTATCACGAGTAAGGAAATACTATTGACTTGCAATTTATAATCTGCAAGTTGGGATTTCAACCATAACAATTGTGAACAACATGAAGATGTAGCTATGTATTCAGCCTCGGCTATAGACAAGGCTACAGTGGCTTGTTTCTTGCTATACCACACAATGAGTGACTGTCCAAGAAAATAGCAGATTTCAGATGTCCTCCTTCGGTCCACTCGATCACTGACAAAATATGTATTAAAGTAACCCACTATACAAAACTTGTAACACCCCAATTACCCTAAGCTTTACCTCTAGCCACAAATCGAAGGTTAATTAGAGGTTACGATAGTCCTAAGGCTTATACATATTTATATATAGAAGAAATTAATATATTCTAGAAGCCTGATGAAGGATTAAGCTCAAAAATAGAATTACAAAAGCACGAAACGTTCACATGAAGCCAAATCATAATATACAAGGTATAGGTATAAGAGAATAAAATGATGACAAGTCATCTTAGCCTAGTTTCACTAGTCTTTTTCTTTTGTTTTCACTTGAATTATGCACTTTCTTGAGGTCTAAGCAAGCCAATTTGGGTAGATTTTCATGCTTCCTTTGATTGAATTAACCATAGATGAATTAATGCAATTTCATGAGGTTTTATGCTATATTTGATACATATTGTGAAAGAATGAATATCTCATGATTTTAAGCATAGCTTTGATTAATGATAGGTGAAGAAAGCTTGGAGAAAGGTTGAAGCAAGAAGGAATGGCTAGGAGTAAAGAGAGGACAATGGAATAAGTAAAATTGAACCAGGAAGCAAAAAGCTGGACCTAAAGTTAGCCTCAAACTTTTGCACAAACTTTTGGGTGAAAAGTTAGCCCCAACGTTAGACCCCTAACTTTTGGGCTAACGTTAGAACTTGAAAATCACTCCCTGGGCACCTAAAGTTTGCGCCAACGTTAGACCCCTAACTTTGGGGCTAACGTTGGCACATGAAAATACAAGGGGAGGAGCAAAAGTTTGCGCCAACGTTAGACCCCTAACTTTTGGGCTAACGTTGGTGCCATAGGTGCACTAGGAAGGGCCAACGTTGGAGCAAAAGTTAGACCCCTAACTTTTGCACCAACATTGGTATCAACAAAAGAGGCTAGCTGATATGAAAAGTTGGAGCAAAAGTTAGACCCCTAACTTTTGCTCAAACTTTTACTCCAACTTTTGCAAAACTCCAACCCGGTTCAATTGGTTTACTTTGGTTCCTCTCCAAACTCCAAGAGCAATCAACCAAGGCCTCTTTCAACCCAATTCCACCAAGAGCAAAGGCCCAACTCAAGGCTTGAAGATCATTTGAAGAAAGTGTATAAATAGGATAGAATTCAAGTTCTTCGGGGAGCTTTTCTTTCGAATTTTCATAATAGTTTTCGGAGAGCTTTGGATATTGAGTGATCTTTAATTTCTTAGTTTGGGGGAAGGAGAATTCCATTCTCTTCCTCTTAGTTTTATTGCTTTCAATTTCAATTACAACTGTCTTGGATCTTGGGTTGGAGAATTGAAGGAATTCTGTTTCAATCTCACCTTGGATCTTGTTTATTTTCACTGCAATTGAATTTCCATTTCTGTTACTTGCGTCTCATCTACTTTCTTTGCAATTTACAATTCCCTTGCAATTGTTCTTGTTGGATCTAGGAAGGCATTGAGATCTAGACTTGGTTTTCTAGTCTCTGGGTCCTGAGATCTAAATTCCCAATTTACATTCTGTTTACTGCTTTCCATGTTCATTTACTTCTCTGCTTCAAGATCTGATTTCATCCACACCCTCTTCTACTTCTCTACTTGATGCAATTTACTCTTCCTTGTTTAAATTCTGCAAATCCAATCCCCAATCCCCTTTACATTTCAAGCCATTTACATTTCTTGCACTTTAAGATTCTGCAATTTATATTTCTTGCAATCTAAGTTTCTGCCATTTAATTTCTTGTTATTTAAGATTCAGCAATTTATTTCCTGTTCTCTTTACTTTCAATGCAATTTAAATTCTACAAATCACCAATCAATCAACCAAATCTTGATTTGCTTGACTAAATCAACCACTAAACTAAAATTGCTCAATCCTTCAATCTCTGTGGGATCGACCTCACTCCCGTGAGTTTTTATTACTTGATGCGACCCGGTGCACTTGCCGGTGAGTTTTGTGTTGGATCGTTTTCCACACATCATAAAACACATAAAAATACAAGAATATAATAATCATAGAGAACTAGCCGCAACTTGGGGAGTTTAAGCCGACTAGTTACAAATAGAGAGATACAGAGTTTTAGAATCAAAACAGCTTATAGACCTATCTCTCAAGCAAGCCTCTATGGCCATAAAGATAAATATACAAAAGGTGAGAGAATACTATGACAAAAGTAAAATAGAAATAAACAAGGAACAAACCATGCTCTGCTCTGTCACCATATCCGCAATCTCACTGAAGTAGATTACGACCTGCATCTGAAAAACCACAACAAAGTATGGAATGAGCATCGGAGGTTCTCAGTATGGTAACAGTACCCAATGTTGTAAGATGTAAGGCCCTAGGATGCCGAAAGCAATCCTAGAACTTCACATCACATACTGATATTCAAGCTTAATGGTATAAATAAATAAAGAACTTAAACCATAAACCGGGTTATCTAACTTAGGGAAATTCTAACTAATGCTACTAATACCGCTGTATCCCACAACCGTCGCCAACCTAACCTCTGTGTGATCCCATCGCCATTGCCTACCTAACCTCCTAAGCATCAATCAATCACAATTAATGCAAACAAGTAAAATACAGATAATATTCATATACAACAAGTAGTTCAAGAAGCAAATAGGCATGTTATACAATTAGGCAAACTCAAGTAAACAAAGCAAGCAAGCAGATAGAAGATGCACATGATGAATGTCTACCCTATTGGCTCTGATATCACATGTCGATTTTGTGCCAAACCCGATGGCAAATCCGGTCGACAACTCCCAGATTAGTCTCTCTATTGGGCATAAGGAGGAAAATTCCAAGGGAGAGTGCCCTACCACCTTGTGATATCAGAGCAGACAACAACAATGACAACCCACCCCAGAGGAGAGTTTTGGCCTCCTATACCTTTGCAAATCCTAGACATTGTGGAAGCAGCATTTTGGCTCCAAATGTCAATGCAAACAATTTTGAACTTAAGCCACAACTCATCACTTTGGTTCAGAAGAATTGCTCTTTTGGTGGAGGATCACTTGAAGACCCGCACCAACACTTATCCACCTTCTTGAGGATATGTAACACTGTCAAAACTAATGGTGTGCCTCCTGACAGTTACAAACTGATGCTATTCCCATTCTCTCTCAGGGACAAGGCCACTCAATGGTTGGAATCGTTTCCAAGGGACAGCATCAACAACTGGGATGATTTGGTAACCAAGTTCCTTGCCAAGTTTTATCCACCTCAGAGGATTATAAGGTTGAAGGCTGAGGTACAAACATTTACACAAATGGAGGCTGAACCCATTTATGAGGCATGGGAGAGGTACAAGGCTCTAGTCAGAAAATGCCCCCCTGCCATGTTTAATGAATGGGAGAAGCTGCAAAACTTCTATGAAGGCTTAACATTGAAATCCCAGGAAGCTTTGGATCATTCAGCTGGAGGTTCCTTGCAACTCATGAAAACTGCAGAGGAGGCTCAAGAACTCATTGATATGGTGGCTAACAACCAATATTTCTTTGCTCATCAAAGAAGCCGCCAACCATCACAAAGAAGAGGAGTAATGGAGCTAGAAGGAGTGGATTCAATCCTGGCTCAGAACAAATTAATGCAGCAGCAAATTCAACAACAATTTGAGCAAATGACCAAGAGGATTGATAGCCTCCAAGTTGCAGCAGTTAACACTAGCCAACCATCAACCACATGGGGGCAAAATGAAGAAATTCAAGAGGAGCAACAACAAGAACAAGTCCAGTACATGCATTCAAGTCAAAATGAATTCTATGGTGATACTTACAACCCCTCATGGAAGAATCACCCCAACCTCAGATGGGGAGACACTCACAACCAAAACCAACAACCATGGCAGAGGAACTCAAACCAAAACAACCCAAGAAACAACCAAAATTTCAACCAGCAGCAAATTAACCAAAACACTTATAGAAAACCTCAAAACAACTACCCCAATCTCAACCAGTACCAACCCACTAACCAACCTACCAACCAAAATGCTTATCATCCACCATCCACGGCTCACAACCCACCACAAGCACCACCTGAACCCCAAAGACTCACCAACTTGGAGACCTTGATAGACAAAATGATGAAACACCAGGAAATAACAAACAAAAACCATGAAGCATCACTAAAAAGTCTAGAGAGGCAGATTGGGCAACTCTCCAAGCAAATTTCTGTTGAGAGACCTTCAAGCTCATTGCCCAGTGACACAATCCCAAATCCCAAGGAGGAATGCAAGGCAATACAATTAAGGAGTGGGAGAACGTTGATGAGCAACAATGACACTACAAAGAAGCAAACAGGGAGCATTAAAGAACCAACAGAGGATGAGGAGCAAACAAAAGCAGATAAAGCTAATGAGCAAGTTGTGGTGCCAAACAAAAGCACTGAGAAACTTAAAGAGAAGGACAACCAGCCACATAGCTCAAGGGAAATGACTCAGGGACAGCAGCAAATAGGAAAGAGCATCACACCTCCACTGCCATATCCTCAGAGATTCAACAAAGAGGTTAAGGACCAGCATTTCCACAAGTTCCTTGAGACCTTCAAGAAGCTGGAAATCAATATCCCCTTGGCTGAAGCACTTGAGCAAATGCCTCTGTATGCCAAGTTCTTGAAGGAGCTTATCAATAAGAAAAGAAGTTGGGATGAGAAGGAAACCGTATTACTCACTGAGGAATGCAGGGCCTTGATTCAAAAAGGGCTTCCTCCTAAGCTTAAGGACCCAGGGAGCTTCTTGTTGCCTTGCACCATTGGGAATTTGACCATCACTAAAGCAATGTGTGATCTCGGAGCAAGTATTAATTTGATACCATCCTCCATGGTGAAAAAGCTGCATATAGAGGAAGTCAAACCAGTACAAATGTCTCTGGAGCTGGTAGATAAGTCAATGGTATACCCCAGGGGTGTAATTGAAAATATTTTGGTCAAGGTGGACAGTTTTATATACCCTGCTGATTTTGTGGTTCTGGATTCAAACGAGGATGATGGTGACTCTGTTATACTGGGAAGGCCATTCTTGGCCACTGCTAGAGCTGTCATAGACGTAGAGAAAGGGGAATTAACCCTTAGGATGCATGATCAGAGTGTCACTCTGAAGGTATTACCAGAGGCACAATTTAGCAAGGAGAAGAAAGACAATATGAAAATTGACAAGGGAGAATCACAGTTGAAAGAAGAAAATGACAAGGAGAGTCAAGGCAACATCCCAAAGATAAGAGTTGTGCAGATTGATGAAGGAGCCCAAGAGGACATTGGAGTATTAGCCACTGAGAAGAAAGGTCCCCAAGTGAAGCCCACGGCCAGAAAAGAAAGATCAACAAAAGGAAAGATGAAATGCAGAAACAAAACAAAAAGGGGTTGGAAGAACAGAAAGATCCCAACAGAGGGGCTTTCCAAAGGTGACAAAGTGCAACTGATATATCAACAGCTGGGGGCAAACCAACAAACTGAGGACTACTACACTGTCAGCAGCATACTCTCATTAGAGCATGCTAAAATTGAACACCAGAGAACAAAGAAGAGGATCACAGTCAGGGGAGACAAATTGAGGCTCTACAGGCACTATGATTTTCAACCTCCATGATCAAAGAATGAAGGATGTCAAGCTAGTGACATTAAAAGAGCGCTTGTTGGGAGGCAACCCAACATGAGGTAGTTTTCTTTTCATAGCTTTTTCAATAAAAAGGTTGAATAATTGGTATGTATCGCAAGGAGCTAAGTTTGGTGTTCCACACCAAAACAAATTAAGAGAGAATGAAGCATTCTAAGTTTGGTGTTCCACCAAAATCTCACTTAAAAGCACATTCTCACTTCCTGCACAAAGCTAGCTCCAAGCAATCAGACAAATCATTCAACCATTTAATTACTTTCTAGGTTTAGTTTTATAACCTTTAGCAAGGACACAAGATTTTACATATAGTTAATCTGTTGCATCAGAAGAAGTGGCAAGGAATTAAGTTTGGTGTTCCCACACCAAATTAAATCCAAAAGCCACATTCAATTCATGCATACTAACCAGTTACCTAAGAGCTTGAGAAGCAAGCAACTTTTGAGAATTGTGCAGGGAACTAACCACCATTTGAAGACATTATGCATTATAACTCAAAAGGGGCACAACAGAAGGAAAAACAAAAGAACTGCAAACCAATAGGTTGTTTCTATACTTAACCTTTGCTGTTGAGAAATGTCTTGAGTTATGTTCTGTTAAAGTGTTCACTTAGTTCAAACAGATTCAATTTTCTTTTAAAATAAGTAAGCTAGTCTATGTGTGTGCTTGTGTGTTTACTTTCACTTAGCAAAAAGCATGCTTTTGCCCCCTGCATCTTTAATTCAATAAAAGAAATGTTTGAATGTGAAGTAAGATAGTCTCTGTCAGGTAGAAGTATAATAAAGGTAAGTGGTGGTAAGTGTGTGATTGTATAATAGCTCACTTTTAGTGAATAATGAGCTAGGATATCTCCTTCTAAGAATAGAGTGGCCTACTGTCTATGAATCTCAATTAAATAAAGATCCTTGGTTAGAAAGAAAAACAAAAAGAAAGAAAGAAAAGAGATAGCCAAAAAGTGGCAGAAAAAAAAGAAACAAAAAGAAACAAAGCTGGACACCAATAGCTTGAACCTTAAAATATATGTCTGTGGTGTCTTTGTACTAGGACCTGCTTGGATTAGTAAGCTCTTTGGAGTGCATCAACACTTGGTGACTTGGATTAACTAATCCGGGATCATCAGCTGAAAGTCCACTATCAAGAGCAACCTAACTACAAGGCATTTAGTAACCCAAAGAGGTGCTGGGCATCAATGTTTTAAGAAGGAATGTGAGCCAAGTGTCCATGGTGAATAATGTGTCAAGTATACAGAAAAGAAAATGAACTTGCTACACATGACACTCAAATAAAGCTTTTGAACAAAGTAATAGCCAAGGGTAAGGGAATAATGAGAGGTCATAGCAGTATGGTACTTGAAGCTTGAAGGAGACTTTCTAGGCCTAAGAGTCAATAAGAAGTGAGTGTTTGCATATCCACACAAAACCCCATGAACTACCAATAATACTCTGCTAGCATGAGCATCCTCTTCCATTTCATTCTTTCTTCTTAATAATTCATTTCTTGCTTGGGGACAAGCAAGCTTTAAGTTTGGTGTTGTGATGACAAGTCATCTTAGCCTAGTTTCACTAGTCTTTTTCTTTTGTTTTCACTTGAATTATGCACTTTCTTGAGGTCTAAGCAAGCCAATTTGGGTAGATTTTCATGCTTCCTTTGATTGAATTAACCATAGATGAATTAATGCAATTTCATGAGGTTTTATGCTATATTTGATACATATTGTGAAAGAATGAATATCTCATGATTTTAAGCATAGCTTTGATGTGTTTGGTTGATTAATGATAGGTGAAGAAAGCTTGGAGAAAGATTGAAGCAAGAAGGAATGGCTAGGAGTAAAGAGAGGACAATGGAATAAGTAAAATTGAACCAGGAAGCAAAAAGCTGGACCTAAAGTTAGCCTCAAACTTTTGCACAAACTTTTGGGTGAAAAGTTAGCCCCAACGTTAGACCCCTAACTTTTGGGCTAACGTTAGAACTTGAAAATCACTCCCTGGGCACCTAAAGTTTGCGCCAACGTTAGACCCCTAACTTTTGGGCTAACGTTGGCACATGAAAATACAAGGGGAGGAGCAAAAGTTTGCGCCAATGTTAGACCCCTAACTTTTGGGCTAACGTTGGCGCCATAGGTGCACTAGGAAGGGCCAACGTTGGAGCAAAAGTTAGACCCCTAACTTTTGCACCAACGTTGGTATCAGCAAAAGAGGCTAGCTGATATGAAAAGTTGGAGCAAAAGTCCTAACTTTTGCTCAAACTTTTACTCCAACTTTTGCAAAACTCCAACCCGGTTCAATTGGTTCACTTTGGTTCCTCTCCAAACTCCAAGAGCAATCAACCAAGGCCTCTTGATACTAGCATAAACTTGATATGCTACGATTTAGGAAATTGCACAATCGGCAAAAATTCCTTCCGGCAAGTGCGCCGGTTATCGTCAAGTAAAAACTCACAATAGAGTGAGGTCGAATCCCACAAGGATTGGTTGAATGAGCAATTCGGATTAGAAGTTTGTTCTAGTTGAGCGGAATCAAGATTTAGATGAGAATTGCGGAATCTTAAATTGCATGAATTAAAGAGCGAGAAGTTAAAGTGCTGAAATTAAAAAGGGATGGGGGTGATTGCATGAATTTAATTGCAGAATATAAGGAGAAAGTGTAGATCAGAAATGGGGAATTCATTGGGTTTCAGGAGATATTGAGATCTCCGAATCAACACATCTTTATCCCTTCCTCAACCAATGCATTCATTGAATTTTGCTTGGCAATCTTCTATGATTGGATCCCAATCCCTTGGGTCACCAATTCTCTCTAAAAACAAACAGATTCCCAATCCCTTGGTTTAAATGTTCATAAGAAGAGATGATGCTCGATCTCTGATTATACCACACAGTTTCATGAACCACAATTTGGTAGGATTACATGTCACAATATCCATCCAAACCCCAATCCAATTCACTGTGAGAAAGCTTATCTAGCATGAATCCTCCATTCCTTTCCCAAGGTTCCGAAGGATTCCAATTATGGATAGTTTCTTTCCCAAGACAACTAACCAATGGAATTAGATCGAGAAGCTTTCTAACAAAATTCAAGAGAAAAGATTGAAGAAGAAGATAAAAGCTATTATTGATTCATTGAATTACAATAGAGCTCCCTAACCCAATGAAAGGGGTTTAGTGAATCATAGCTCTGAATTCAATTACAAAGAGTATCAAAACAAGCAAAATGATCAAAAAGTTCCCCAATGTAAAAAGTGCTAACTAACTTAAATTCTATCCTATTTATACACTTTCTAAATTGAGCTTCTGTTGTGTTTCATGGGCTTTGAGGCCTTTCCCTGATTTCCTTTTGCTTTGGGTTTATGGTCCAAAATCCTGATGAGGCTGTGATCCAATTCTGTAACATTCATTGAGCAAACTTAGTGATAATCAAGTAATGACACATGACTCAACAAATTGAAATTCCAGACTCATCAATTCTTCAGGCCCAATCCCATAAACCATGATATTCAATTGGGTTTCATACCATAATACGTTTAAGTTAATGTTTGGTGCTCAAATGCTAACTTAAACTTCAATATATTTGGCCCATAAACCCTTTCAAAAAGTGGCATTTAAGTTGCAGTTTAAGCTTAAACTGCAACTTAAACGTTGGACACTCCTGGAGGTGGTATAATTCAAGCACGTTTAAGCTTCAGTTTAAGGTTAAACTGAAGCTTAAACTTGGAAATGGAAGAAAGCAGCTACGGAGTGTGGAATGGTCGAACACGTTTAAGCTTCAGTTTAAGGTTAAACTGAAGCTTAAACGTGGAAATGAGAAAGCAACCCTGGAGGCAAATTGTGGTCGAACACGTTTAAGCTCCAGTTTAAGGTTAAACTGGAGCTTAAACGTGGAAATGAAGAAAGGAGCCCAGGAGTGTGAAATGTCGAACACGTTTAAGCTCCAGTTTAAGCTTAAACTGGAGCTTAAACGTGGAAATGGCTTCCTGGTGCATGATTTGGGTCGAACACGTTTAAGCTCCAGTTTAAGGTTAAACTGGAGCTTAAACGTGGAAATGCTCCTTTGGTGCCTTTCTTATTCTGGCGTTTAACTTCCAGTTTAAGGTTAAACTGGAGGTTAAATGCCAGTTTCAGTATTTCTCAGCTTTCATGATTCTGGCATTTAACTTCCAGTTTAACCTTAAACTGGAGGTCAAACGCCACTTTCAGCTTTGGTGCATTTCTTATTCTGGCGTTTAACTTCCAGTTTAAGGTTAAACTGGAGGTTAAACGCCACTTTCAGCATTATATGGCTTGGCAGTTTAAGTTCCAGTTTAAGCTTAAACTGGAACTTAAACTCCACATGTGATCTTCAAGCTTCCTTTATTGATTTTGTTGCTTCCTTGCCTAGCCTCTTCTTCCATGAAATCATCCAAACAACTGCATCAAAGTCTTGCAAAATTTCATGAGAATTCTTCCATTCATAGCATTCAAGTAATATTACTAAAAACTCATGGAATTTGCATCAAAATCATACTGTTTGGATGGTTCATTGCTTTGTTGTTCATTTAACCATTCTTGGTTACTTTAAGCTCAAAAAAAATGCATAAAACAACTAAAACTAACAGAAAAATGCTAGTGAAACTAGCCTAAGATGCCTTGGCATCACCTCTTTCAACCCAATTCCACCAAGAGCAAAGGCCCAACTCAAGGCTTGAAGATCATTTGAAGAAAGTGTATAAATAGGATAGAATTCAAGTTCTTCGGGGAGCTTTTCTTTTGAATTTTCATAATAGTTTTCGGAGAGCTTTGGATATTGAGTGATCTTTAATTTCTTAGTTTGGGGGAAGGAGAATTCCATTCTCTTCCTCTTAGTTTTATTGCTTTCAATTTCAATTACAACTGTCTTGGATCTTGGGTTGGAGAATTGAAGGAATTCTGTTTCAATCTCACCTTGGATCTTGTTTATTTTCACTGCAATTGAATTTCCATTTCTGTTACTTGCGTCTCATCTACTTTCTTTGCAATTTACAATTCCCTTGCAATTGTTCTTGTTGGATCTAGGAAGGCATTGAGATCTAGACTTGGTTTTCTAGTCTCTGGGTCCTGAGATCTAAATTCCCAATTTACATTCTGTTTACTGCTTTCCATGTTCATTTACTTCTCTGCTTCAAGATCTGATTTCATCCACACCCTCTTCTACTTCTCTACTTGATGCAATTTACTCTTCCTTGTTTAAATTCTGCAAATCCAATCCCCAATCCCCTTTACATTTCAAGCCATTTACATTTCTTGCACTTTAAGATTTTGCAATTTATATTTCTTGCAATCTAAGTTTCTGCCATTTAATTTCTTGTTATTTAAGATTCAGCAATTTATTTCCTGTTCTCTTTACTTTCAATGCAATTTAAATTCTGCAAATCACCAATCAATCAACCAAATCTTGATTTGCTTGACTAAATCAACCACTAAACTAAAATTGCTCAATCCTTCAATCTCTGTGGGATCGACCTCACTCCCGTGAGTTTTTATTACTTGATGCGACCCAGTGCACTTGCCGGTGAGTTTTGTGTTGGATCGTTTTCCACACATCATAAAACACATATAAATACAAGAATATAATAATCATAGAGAACTAGCCGCAACTTGGGGAGTTTAAGCCGACTAGTTACAAATAGAGATGTACAGAGTTTTAGAATCAAAACAGCTTATAGACCTATCTCTCAAGCAAGCCTCTATGGCCATAAAGATAAATATACAAAAGGTGAGAGAATACTATGACAAAAGTAAAATAGAAATAAACAAGGAACAAACCATGCTCTGCTCTGTCACCATATCCGCAATCTCACTGAAGTAGATTACGACCTGCATCTGAAAAACCACAACAAAGTATGGAATGAGCATCGGAGGTTCTCAGTATGGTAACAGTACCCAATGTTGTAAGATGTAAGGCCCTAGGATGCCGAAAGCAATCCTAGAACTTCACATCACATACTGATATTCAAGCTTAATGGTATAAATAAATAAAGAACTTAAACCATAAACCGGGTTATCTAACTTAGGAAAATTCTAACTAATGCTACTAACACCGCTGTATCCCACAGCCGTCGCGAACCTAACCTCTGTGTGATCCCATCGCCACTGCCTACCTAACCTCCTAAGCATCAATCAATCACAATTAATGCAAACAAGTAAAATACAGATAATATTCATATACAACAAGTAGTTCAAGAAGCAAATAGGCATGTTATACAATTAGGCAAACTCAAGTAAACAAAGCAAGCAAGCAGATAGAAGATGCACATGATGAATGTCTACCCTATTGGCTCTGATATCACATGTCGATTTTGTGCCAAACCCGATGGCAAATCCGGTCGACAACTCCCAGATTAGTCTCTCTATTGGGCATAAGGAGGAAAATTCCAAGGGAGAGTGCCCTACCACCTTCTCCATTCAGAGGAAAATATTTCGATGAGACGTGCCCTACCACCTTTAATGCAAGCAAAATCGTCAGTTAAGAATTTCTTCTCGATAAAGGAGAGATAGCTTCGTTGCAAGTATAGCTCTCAACCAACAAGTAATGCCCGATCAAAGTTTAAAATTTCTAAATAAGCGAGAGTAATCAAACCTCGGGTCGTCTTCCCTAGGAACTAATGCCAACAAGTGCATAATTTTGGTTGCAAGAACAAGGGGGGTTCAATGATGAAAGCAAACAATAAAGAGGTAAAAGAACAAGACAAAATTGCAACTAACAAGTAATAAAGGAATAAAAGAACCATGTATGCAATATAAACAAGTAAGACTATAAAGTGATGAAAATGGGATTTAAAACATAAATAAAGCCTTGACTTGGGATGAGTTATGGAATCCCTTCCTTGCCATAACCAAAACTATGATAATTATGATGGATTAATCTTACTAAGTCAACCCTTAACATCGAAGGATAAGTTAAGTGAGCATAATTGTTATTAATCCACAAGTCCTAGCTAACTTACCAAATTAATTGGTAAAAAAAGCTAGCATTAGTGGAAATAATAACAACTAACAACCCAAGAATTATCACTAAATGCTAGACATTATAGCTCTAGCAATCCATACACTCATTTTTCCCAAGCCAATGGGTGAAAATTACCGCAAAACTAAGATTGGCACTCATCAAACACCTAATGGGCATAGTCTTATAACATGGCAAAATTGGTAAATAAATGAAAGCTATGAACCATAAATAATCAAAAGCAATAAAAGCAACTCAACAAACATGTAAGAGCCATCCAACATCAAATTAAACAACTAGAAATACAAAATTGCAAAGCAAAGTAAATATTGACAAGAGAAATAGAAATATAAGGAAGTATAAAACAAGTAATATAATTGAAAGAGACAATTAAAGAAATACTTACAATGTAAATTGCAAAATCCAAAAGCAAGTCTTAAAGTATAAAATGCTACAAACCCTAACTTAAACCCTAAGAGGGAATTCCCTAATCTACGCTACTCCTACTCCTACTATGTGTTTTTCTTATTCTAAGATGGCTCTCTTTGTTATGGCATGAAGTTCCCTTCATATAGCACTTGGTTTCAGCCTTGAGCCTTCAAAAATTGGGCCAAAGGCCCCCAAAATCGCACCGCACATGTTTCATTAACAAAATCACGTGCAGGGACCTGTGCGGACGCACAGATGTGTGCGTCCGCACACTTAGCTAAAAATCCTCCTGTGCGTACGCACAGGCACTTGTGCGCACGCACACGTCACTGTGTGTGCTTTTCCTTGTTTTCTTCATGTGTTCTCCCTTGTACATGCTTTTTTCCACTTTTGGTCATCCATTCTTGCTTCTAGGACCTGAGATCACTCAACAAACATATAACGGCATCGAATGGAATAAAAGTGGGATTAAATTGCTCCATTTAAGCACAAAAAAATGCATGTTTTCACATTTAGGTTTAATTTAGGGATCAAACACAAAAGTATGCTATTTTAATTAATTAGTGTGAGTTTATGTGATGAAATCCATCCAGTTCAAACTAAAATATATCGTCAAACATGGACTCATTAATTTCCCCACACTTAAACAATAGCATGTCCTCATACTAAACCAAACAAGGAGAATGATCAAAGGGAAACAACTTATTGAATGCAACTATCTATATGCATGCAAGTATAATATATACTATTTATACCTATATATTTATCTATAGTTCCTATTGATTTGGTAAAAACAAACAATCAAACTTCCAAGCAAGTATATGGACATGTAGGGCTAAGTAAAGAATTAACTCAATGCAATCAAAATCTAAAGAATTGATTCAAGTTTCAAAATAAAGCAACTTGTAAGAGTCCATGATAAGTGAGGTGGAAACATAGAATTGAGTAATTAAACCCTCACTAGGTGTGTATACACTCTACACACTCGGTGTTTAGGGTCAATTCACTCAAGTCTCCTCCTAATCATGCTTTCAGGGATTTGCTTTTCATCTAACAATCAACAAATATATGATGCGTGAGTGCAAGTATCATGAGGTCTTTAGAGGGTTGTAATGGGGTTAGGGTTAAGGTAGGATAAATATGGCTAAGTGGACTAAGGAATTGGATCTTTGATTAGCTCAAATGTCCAACTCAACCTATATTAAACAAATAATAAAATATGCAACCTAACTTCCCGTAATCACACTTTTTATACACATTCATGCATCTTTTTCATACAAATCTACATATACATTTCTTATTCATTTTTTTTATTTTCTTTGGGATGAATTTTGTCCCATCTTATTATATTTTTTTCTATATATTTTTTTTCTTTTTCTTTTTCTATGACAAATGCATATGGTTAAAGCAAATTGATACATGAATGTGCACCCATTTTCCAAAATTTTCAATAAAATACCCAAAATAAACTTTTTCATTCACTACCAATGTTTCCCATAACTTCCCCCACACATAAATGAAGCACACACCTTCAACCTAAGCTAATCAAAGATGCAATTCAAGGTGATTTATGATTTTTTTCGCTTAAGGTTGTAATGTGCTAACAATTAGAACAAATGGGATTAAGAGGCTCAAAAGGGGTTAACAAATGTAGATGCAAGGGTAGGTCCATATGGGTGGGTGAGTTTAATTCAAAGATGGCCTCAATCATGCTAAATGCAGTCACAACATCGAATATTGGAAATAAAAAATCGAGCAAAACCAAGATTACAATCATAGAAGGAGCATAGCACACAATGAATAAAATTTGTGGTTATAATGTGCAACCACTCATTAAAGCTCAAAGACTCACAAGGTATTTTGTTCGATCTCTCTTCTATGTTCCATAAAAATCATTCAAGCAAGCTTAGAAAACAATTTTCCAAATCAATTCAATAGAATGCCCTAAAACAAAATTCTTGGAAAATATTTGTTGTTTTTTACCAAAATTATTTCCTATATGTATGTATGTATGTTGTGATGGGTGCAATTTTTTTTTCAAAAATTCCTAGTTCTATTCCTAATTTTCAACAACCAAAAATTAACATGAACAATTAGGACAAAATTGAACTAGGCACATGCTATTCACAACATCACAACCAATATCTAAACTATATATACCATAAAAATTCAATATATATATTAACTAGAGTAAAGATGCAATAATAAAAAAAACTAACAAATATCCACAAGAAACATAATAAAAGAAAACAAAAATGAAAGTGAAAAGTGTTTGGGAAAAGAAAGTTTACTCCCAAAATGGCGAATCCTCCCCCACACTTAAGCGTTGGACGGTCTTCCGTGCACAAACACGATCCGTGGAGAATGTCTCTAAGTTCCTCTACCTTCAGCTGGTGGATGCAGGGGCTCGGGTTTCATAGAAATTGCCAAGTTCAATGTATTCTTGGCATCTCCATCTTCGGTGTCCTCCTCCTTTATCGGCTACTTGCCTTCATGTCTCATTCCTCAAAAAGAATGAATAATGTATAATTAGGAATCATTGGGTAAGTAGCACAAAAAGGTAAAGGAGGGAGCAAATACATTGTATACTTGGAGATAAAAGAAAAAAAATAAACATTTAATTGAGGAAGTTTGCATAGGGTGTGGTATAACGGAAAAATGAGCCGTGTGTGTATTCCAATTATGCGCGTGGTTAGGATACACACAACGACCGGTTAAAATGGCATCCACACAATCAAAAAGTAAGCATGTGTTCCTCAATTAAATGGCCTAAGATGCAAGTAATGAATGATCATCAATTAAGTACAAGCAAACTTAGGCAACTATAACAAGAGTGAATTGAATTTAGAGAATCTTGGATATTGAAATTGTGCAAGTAAAAGCGTAAAATTGGTATAGATTAGCACAATAAACAATAACCAATCCATTAATGAAAAGAGAACTCCTTATTCATCATAAAACATAAAGAAAAAGGTCACATGATAAAAGTACTTGTTACAAAAAGTGACAAGTTTGATAAAAATCAAGTTAAGTCACTCAAACAAATGCAAAGCATTAACAAGGAGCAAGTATCAGTCATGTGATGAATTTAACTTCAAAAATCATGATGAACAAGTAATTTCCAACTCAAATCACTTAATTCAATGTACTATAAAAAAGAGAAAACATGCAATAAACTAGCACTATAAATAAAGAGAAAGGGTAAGAAAGATGTTACCATGGTGGGGTGTCTCCCACCTAGCACTTTGGTTTATAGTCCTTAAGTTGGACTTGTTGAGGAGACTCTTGCTAGGGTGGCTTGTGTTTCCACTCCTCCTTGAATCTCCATCCAAGCTTGGTCCTTAAGTCTCCTCCGGGATCCCATGTCCTAGTTTCCCGTCCTCCTTCTTGTGGATTTCTATGCTCCAAGTTGGATGAACAAGTCCTCAATCGACCCTTGTAGTAACACAACATATTCCAAAAATCACCCAATTGCAGTTTACACCCCACTCGAACTCCAATTCTTGAAATGATTTTCTTGGAGAACCCTGGAATTTCTTGGCAAACACTACTCCTTCCTCCACCATGTACCAACACAAAGAGAACCTTGAGTTGGTAATCCATCTCCAAGATAGCATATTGATGGAGGCCAATGAAGCTCAAAGATGAAATTGCCACCCACTCAATATGTTCTTGGAACGGAATCGCTTTCTCACCAACTTCCTCTTTCCCATCACTCAAGCCATAATAAGGAGGTTGTGAGAAGTCTACCTCCATGTCTCTCTCAAACTCGATGGGATGAGGCTCATTAAGGTTATTAAGGGGATTGACCAATGATGACAAAAAATCATTAATGATGGAATCCTCCTCTTGATCAATCTCCCTCAATTCTCCCCTTTTCTCCTCCAATTCAAATACTTCACCTTCTTCCTCTTGTTCATGCTCCAACTCTTCCTCTTTGCCTAGTGTAACAACCCCGTTTTTCGAGTACGTGAGATCTTTTCTAAAGGCAGGGATTTTTTCAGAAGATAAATAAAGGGAACACCTCTGTTGTATCATCAAGCATCTCAATCCTCATTGTCACTATGTCATCCTTAAGCTAGAATCTCTTCTGAGGCAAGCTCGATAACACAATCATGAAGAACCTAGTTTTTGAACTGTATCGGTTAGGACTTCTTATTCTAGTTTTGGTAAGTGGTCTCTGCTTGACGAACCTGACTCGATTCATGAAAATAAGAGAGATAATAGTATAATATTATTATTATATTAGTATTATAAGCTACTTGAATGATATTATATGGTCACCTGGTCAGTTTTAGTTAAAAACAGAAAATCGGTTTAACCGGGTTCACAATTTACTGGTGCAGCTTAGCATCACCAACCTTTGATGACTTTAGCAATGCTAATGCCTCATCATACATGTTCCATTCTCATATTAAATATGTTACTAGTGTCATTTATGCTAGTAGCTCAAAAAATAATTTTTAGAGATGTTTTTACAAGTGTTCCGATACATCCAGTTTTAATAGTTATACACCTGAGGTATTTTAATATTATTTTAACCCACCTCCATGCCAATCAATCACAACTCACCCTACACCCCCAAGACACTCCAAGGCTGGTCATTTACTCCCTTTGGCCGAAAATGAGAAGAGAGAAAAGAGAGAAACTTTCATGACACTTAAATCTTCAAAGCTTGATTTCTTCTGAACTAAAACTCAAATAAAAACTACGATTTCACCAAAATGATCCTCTCTTCTTCCTCTACATAACCGTATAACATATCAAGGCTGGAAATAAGGTGAGATGGCTGTCTCCCTCCCTCTTCAATTCGGTTTTCAAGGAAACATGCTTAAACATGTGTTTTCTTGATGTTCTTCCTTAGTAATCATGCTTAACTTGACTTGAGGGACAAGAAACATTAATTTGCAGCAACTTTAAGGTGAGAAATCCCTTCCTAACATGTTGAGTGAGATTTGGTCAGTTGAAGGTTTTTGGATTTAAAGTTGTTCTTGATGTGATTTAGGAGGAAAAAGTGCTTAAGGACCACCTGAAAGTATAACCGAATTTGGAGCAGCAAAACCAGGTAGGGTGTGACAAAATTAATCTTGATTATTTTTGTTTGATTTTTATGAATGTTGTATGATTTGGCTGTGCTAAAAATTGGTTGCATATATGATTGATTCTTGGTGAAAATTTGGTGAAATTTTGATGAAATTTCATGAAATTCAAGCTTTGAGTTGATGTTCTTGAAGCTGCTGGAAAAATGAAACCCTAGGCCTAAATTCGGGTTCAATTTATGTTAAAATCATGTGGAAAAGATGGGGTTTTAGTGGCTCATAATTTATTATGAATTATGGTAAAAATCAGTTGCTAAAAAGACTAAAAAACGGGTAAAAACAGAGAAAGAATCTGAACAATTTATGAAGAACACGAAGAACAATTTGAGTATGATGAAGAACATTGAAGAACACCTTTTAGATATTAAAAAGGCTAGGTTGTAATTATTTTGGTGTTTGAGGGGTTATTTTGTAATTTCCAAGAGTTAAGGTGGTTAAAGTAAAAATATTAAAAGTTACGGGTAGTAAAAAGTGAAGTTTAAAGGTTAAAAGTTAAAGTGGGATAATTTTCTAAAATTTAATGATAAAATAATAAATAATAATAAAATATTAAATAATAATATTGATAAACCCCGTTTTGACGGTTTATCTTGTATTGATTTTAAGAGATTTTATCACCTTTTACCCACATTTATTCAATGAAATAGCATGGTTTTGTGATTGTCTCCTTATTTGTGCTTAGATGTGAAAATATGCTTTTTAGGCCTTTAACTTGATGATTTTGATTCACCTTTGATTCCACTAGATGCCTTGATGTGTTTGTTAGTGATTTCAGATTGAAAAGGCTGGAATGGATCAAAGGAGTGAAGAGGAAAGCATGCAAAGTAGAGAAATCATGAAAAGGCAAAGAAGTTGAACTCGCCCATGGACGCGCGCGCGCACTTGGCGCTTGCGCGCACCTTGCGAATCACCCCATGGACGCGTACGCGTGCTGTGCGCGTACGCGTCGGTACTGGTTTATGATATTTTTAATGAAAACGTGACCAACAAATTCTCAAGGGTTGTGGGGCCCAATCCCAACCAACTTTGGCGCCAAAGATGCTACTTAAAGCCAAGGATTGAAGAGCAAAGGGACTTTAGTTCATTCCCACTCATTAGGATTAGTTTAGAAGTAGTTTATAGAGAGAGAAGCTCTCACTTCTCTCTAGGATTAGGTTTAGTTCTTAGATCTAGGTTTTAATCTTTGCTTTCTTCCATTTCTATCTCTCAATTCTTTGTTGATACATTCATCTTCTTCTATTCTTTTGTTGTAATTTCCTTTGTGTTGTTCTATGTTTTGTTGTAGATCTACTATTGTTCCTTCCATTTTCTTTCAATTCAATAAGAGGTAATTCATGTAGATCTTGTTTCCTTTAATTGTTGTTGTTAATTCTTTACATTTGATTATTGTTAGAATTAATTCTTGTTGTTGATTTACTATGCTTTTCTTTTGTGCCTTCCAAGTGTTTGATAAAATGCTTGGTTGGATTTTAGAGTAGGGTTTTATGTTCTTGGTTTGGAAAGGAAACTTAGGAACTCTTGAGTTGCTAATGTCCAAGTAATTGATGATTGGGATCCATTGACTCTAGTTCTCACTAATTGAATTAGTGGAGAGTTAGGACTTATGGACTAGGATTGATATAGCTCATTTGACTTTCCTTTACTACTAGTTAGAGGATGACTTAATGAGATTAATCCTTACCAATTCTCATATTGTGGTTAGTGATTAGGATAGAGATCCTTGACCACCAACCCTTGCCAAGACCTTTTCAGGCCTTAGTTTACTTTCTTGCCATTTATCTTTCATGTTTCTTATTAACGACCCGAGGTTCAATACTTCGGTATATAAATTTTAGGGGTTTGTACTAGTGACAAACAACTTTTTGTATGAAATGATTATTGATTGGTTTAGAAACTATACTTGCAACGAGAATTCATTTGTGAAATTTTATACCATCAAAAACCTAATCATCAAAATGGCGCCGTAGTATAGTGGTGAGTATTCCCGCCTGTCACGCGGGTGACCCGGGGATTTGCAATGGTGTTATGTTATTGGTTATTGTACATATGTGAATAGTGTGAATAGCTTGTCTTTTGCTTGTTTTCTAGTTTTTGTTAGTTTTATTTTGTTTTTCCATTATGAATTCTCACTTTGGCTATGAGTTTGGTTCTAATTGTGTTGTAGAAAATGTGGACTTTAATGGTAACATGTACCAAGGATGGAACACTCCAAGATGGGAGGAGCCTCAAGGAATTGATCACTCCTATTGGCAACAACCTCCGGATACTTATAAGTATAATTGTCATCCTAATGCATGTCAATTCAATAGCTATGGTGAATCTTTTTGTGATAATCAATCACCACCACCATATGCCTATGACCCATATCCTCAACATGAACCTCAACCATACTCACAAGCCCCTCCACACCAAGCACCCTCCTATGATCCATATCCACCATATCACCAATCACCCGTACCATATCCTCATGATCATTATGAGCAAGAACCTTTAGAACCACCACAACCTATCAAGATTACTACCAAGAACCACCTCAATGTACATCACCTCCACAATTTTACCAAGAGGAACCACCTCCTTACCATGAAACCTCTCTCCAAAATAATAAACCTTCATACTCACCCCAAGCCCCAATAGACGATCCTCTCACTTTGTTACTTCAAGGACAAGAAGCCATGAAGCGGGATACGCTTGAGTTTGTGACCAACCTGACCAAGGTGGTGCATACTTTGGCCCACCAATGTTAGAATACTCAAGCCACTTTCATGACCTCATGTGGAAAGCCTAAGGAAGAGCAAAGCATGGAGGAGATATCGGATAATCCGGTGAAAAAGGAAGAATCGGTAGTATTAATGGAGCAATTGGAGAAGCCTACGGTTATTGAAACAAAGGAGGAAGTGGTCCAAAATTTAAGAGATGCGAAACTACCATGTGAATCTCAACAACCTATGGACCATATTAAGATCGAAGAATACGAGAAGGTTAATCAAGAAATAGATTCAATCATGGAGGAATTTTTATCTACAATTGACTCTCTTCCTAGTAGACATGAAGTTGAAACCATAGAAGAGTGTGCACAACCCCCCAAGGAAGAAGAAAATGGCATGGTGTATATTGAAATTGAAGAATATGAAGAGGTTGATCAAGAGATGGATTTATTCATCAATGAGTTCCTATCCAAAATTGAATCACCTCCCATTGGGCAAGAAACCGAAGCTCTTGAAGACAACACGAAGCAAAATAAAAGGGAAAAGGTTGAAATTGAAGAAATTTGGCAAGAGGTGGAAATACACAAAGAATAGCACAAGGATGTAGACCTTGCATTGTCTAAGTGTGGGGAAGTCTCCCTTCGCAAGTCACCATCCAACACCACATTCAAGTGGGTAAAACTCTTATCCCTAAGCTTTAATTTCTCACTTGAATATGGTTTGACAGAAACAGATGGACAACTTAGAGCTCTTTATGGACTAAACAGAAAAAGAGAATTGTGTAGTGGTTGGAAACTTGGTATAAAGCTCACTAAGGTCAAAGCTTCAAGGTATAGGGATTATGATGGGACAAGCACCACTTTGTATGGGTCTAGAAAGAAGCATTGGTGGACTAAAGAGAATTCTATGTGTCGACTGCCCCTATGTCAACCACCCGTACGGAAAAATCATGAAACTCAACTCACGGATGGGTGTGAAGATAAGATATGGGATCCCGGTTCGCTATGTGAAGACCAACTATGGGAACTAATATCTTGGGTAGAACTCTACCCAAGCTTGATGAAGATGGTTGGAATTTCTGTCAACCATTCAAGAAGCAAAGATCCTTGGAGATTCAAGGATGAGTATAAGCACAAGCCACCTTGAGAGGAGCTCCCCATAAGTCCAACTTAAGGACAATAAACAAAAGTGCTAGGTGGGAGACACCCCACCATGGTAAAATCTTTTCATTTTCTCTTTTGTACATATTGATAAAATTAGTTTAAATTCATGTTTTGATTAGTTAGTTGAGTTTATTTGGTAGTATAATATGTTAAATAAGGTTTTATGGTGTTTTGGTAGCTGTTTGGAGGTTTGGAATGCTTAGATTGGTGCAAAAACATAGGAAAATTTTGAAAAACAGAGCACCATCCACGCGTACGCGCACTGCGTGCGTACGCATGCATCAAGCGTTTTGGACCATCCACGCACACGCGCAATGCGTGCGTACGCGTGGATTGAGAAGTTCCACCCTCCATGCATTTTCCAGAGAGTTGTGCCTGCGCCGCGCCAACGTTGTGCCTTTGGCACAAACCTATTCGCGTGCCACTCTCGGAACAATCCTTCGATGCGGACGCACCCTGTACGCGTACGCGTCGGGTCCATTGCACCACAACCCACGCGCGCGCGCCATGTGCTCGTACGCGCGGATCCCCTTTTCTCAACACTTCTCTTTTCTTCCCCTCTTTCCATTTCTTTCCTTCTCCTTTCTTCTTCCCTTCTTCTACCCCTCATCCAACACTTCCAAACACCATTGATAACCATTTATTTTAGTTAGTTAATTAGTTAGTTAGGGAGTTAATTAGTTAGTTTTAGTTTAGTTTTCATTTCATTTTTTCTCTCTTTCCATTATAAGTGTTGGATTATGGATTTTGCTTACCATATATTGCTGCTTATTACTAATTGAATGCTATCTTAGCATAATTGTTTTAAATATTCTTTGTTGGATTCTATCGTTGAGGTTATATTTTGCTACTTGGTTTTGAGTTTTTTATGCTTACCTTTTGAAAAATACCAAGTGATGAGAATTGCCTTCGAGCTTGTAACTCTTCTTGAATCACATGATTTGGCCACCATGTGATTTGAGCCTTATTCTGTGATTAGGCAACCTCTTGATGGATGATGTTGTGCATTTACCTTAATGCCTTATGTTATGATCATATGCATCCATAAGCTTTGACTTGAATGCTCTCAAGCTTCTTTAATGCTTGTTTTATCTTACAAGCTTACTTAAAGCATCTCAAGTACACTAGGATAAGTGAAGTGCATGCTTCTTTTGTGACATCACTTTTTATGCTAGTGTGGGTTCTAAACAGCGCAATTTAGAATTCACATTCCTTATTTGTCATTAATCTCACACTAATTCACTCACTCATTTCTAGTGATTTACCTCATTCTAACAATGTATGCTTCCTTGCTTTTATATCTTCTCATCTTATGGTGTTATATTTTTGTTTTTTATGACGAATGCACCACAAGCAATAACGGAAGCAAGACTAAGAACACGCAGCAATCCAAAGAGTCGCCGTACCCCCTTGCTCATCTTTGAGTGCACCGAGGACGGTGCAAACTTTTAAGTGTGGGAGGTCGTCCGACCGGTCGGCAATATTGGGCGACAAATTTCTAATCCCAACACTTTTGCATTTCATTCTAGGATTTTTGGATTTTTACTTGCATTTTCTTATTTTTGCATATATATAGACAATAAGCTTAGTCAAAATAATGAAAATTTTCAAGATTTCTATCTATAGGGCACATCAATTGATTTGAGTGAAAACTTTTCATAGAACTTGCTTGAATTATATATCTTGTGGATCATGTTTTTTAGCTAAGAACACAAGCAAGTGAGATTTGAGCCTAATGGCGTGGTTACATCTTATAACCACTTATTTTTCCTTCTTGTGTGCATTATTCTCTTTCTATGAATGTAATCTTCGATTTTTTTTATTCTTTATGTCCATTATTTTGTGTATTCATGCATTTATATGATTGAGGCCATCACTTCATTTAACTAACTTACCCAAATGGCCTTACCTTTTATTTTCCATTGTTAGCCAACTTTGAGCCTACGATTAACCCACTTGTTCTTAATTTTAGCACATTACAAGCCTTAAAGCGAAAAACAACAAATGTCCTTATTTGGATCTTTGATTAGCTTAGGCTAGTGTGTGTGAGTGATGAGCGGATAATTTATACGCTTTTTGGCATTGTTTCTAGTATGTTTTTAGTATGTTTTAGTTAGTTTTTATTATATTTTAATTAGTTTTTATTTAAAATTCACTTTTTTGGACTTTACTATGAGTTTGTGTGTTTTTCTATGATTTCACGTATTTTCTGGCTGAAATTGAGGGACCTAAGCAAAAATTTGATTCAGAGGCTGAAAAAGGACTGCAGATGCTGTTGGATTCTGACCTCCCTACACTCGAAGTGGATTTTCTGGAGCTACAGAAGCCCAATTGGCGCGCTCTCAAGTGAGTTGAAAAGTAGACATCCTGGGCTTTCCAAGAATATATAATAGTCCATATTTTGTCCGAGATTTGATGGCCCAAACCGGCGTTCTAAATCAGCTCAAGACTGCCCGGCGTATAACGTCGGAACTGGCACAGAAGTGGGAGTTAAACGCCCAAACTGGCACAAAAGCTGGCGTTTAACTCCAAGAAAAGTCTCTACACATAGAAGCTTCAATGCTCAGCCCAAGCACACACCAAGTGGGCCCGAAAGTGGATTTTTACGTCATTTACTCATTTTTATAAACCCTAAGCTACTAGTTCTCTATAAATAGGACCTTTTGCTATTGTATTATCATCTTGGTAGCTATCTTTGAGTAGTCTTATGCTATCTTAGATCATGGGGCTGGCCTCACGGCCATGCCTAGACCTTGTTCTTATGTATTTTCAACGGTGGAGTTTCTACACACCATAGATTAAGGTGTGGAGCTCTTCTGTACCTCGAGTATTAATGAAATTACTATTGTTCTTCTATTCAATTCAGCTTATTCGTGTTCTAAGATATCACTTGTTCCTCAACTTGATGAATGTGATGATCCATGACACTCATCATCATTCTCACCTATGAACGTGTGCCTGACAACCACCTCCGTTCTACCTTAGATTGAGTGGATATCTCTTGGATTCTTTAATCAGAATCTTCGTGGTATAAGCTAGAATTGATGGCGGCATTCTTGAGAATCCGAAAGGTCTAAACCTTGACTGTGGTATTCTGAGTAGGATTCAAGGATTGAATGACTGTGACGAGCTTCAAACTCGCGATTGTGGGGCGTTAGTGACAGACGCAAAAGAATCACTGGATTCTATTCCGACATGATCGAGAACCGACAGATGAATAGCGGTGCTGTGTCAGAGCGCGTTGAACATTTTCACTGAGAGGACGGGATTGTAGCCATTGACAACGGTGATGCCCAACATACAGCTTGCCATGGAAAGGAGTAAGAAGGATTGGATGAAGACAGTAGGAAAGCAGAGAGACGGAAGGGACAAAGCAGCTCCATACGCTTATCTGAAATTCTCACTAATGAATTACATAACTATCTCTATCTTTATTTTATGTTTTATTCATCTTTTAATTATCAATCCTCCATAACCATTTGAATCCGCCTGACTGAGATTTACAAGATGACCATAGCTTGCTTCATACCAACAATCTCCGTGGGATCGACCCTTACTCGTGTAAGGTTTATTACTTGGATGACCCAGTGCACTTGCTGGTTAGTTGTGCGAAGTTGTGATAAAGAATTGAGATTGCAATTGAGCATACCATGTTGATGACGCCATTGATGATCACAATTTCGTGCACCATGTTTTTGGCGCCACTGCCGGGGATTGTTTGAGTTTGGACAACTGACTGTTCATCTTGTTGCTTAGATTAGGTATTTTTCTTCAGAATTTTTAAGAATGAATTCTAGAGTTTCAAGGTGATGTTCTTATCATCACCAAAGCTGATTGATTTTCATTAATTTAGCTCTTGAATGTAATGTCCTGCTGAAGCTTGGCTAGCCATGTCTAATCTTTTTAGACTGCAGCTTTAGACTAACATTGCATGATTCCTGGAATTCTCATTAAGAATTTTGATATCCTTATTTTCTTTTCCACTCAATTTTCGAAAAATCCAAAAAAAATTATAAAATCTTAAAATAAAAATATTTTTATGTTTCTTGTTTGAGTCTAGTGCTAATTTTAAGTTTGGTGTCAATTGCATGTTTCTGTTCTTCTTGCATTTTTCAAATTCATCCATGTGTCTTCATTGATCTTCAAGTAGCTCTTGATGATTTCCTTGCTCTGATATTTAAATTCTCTTGTCTTGAGTGTTTTGTTGTTTCTCATATGCATTCTCAATTTGTTAGTGTCAATAGTATACAAACTTCTAAGTTTGGTGTCTTACATGCATTGTTTATTTGATTTTAGTTGCATTTTGATTATTCCTCATCATTAAAAATTCAAAAAAAATTCTTAATTTGAGACTTTTCAAGTCAATAATACAGAGAATTGAAGATTCAGAACATGCAGCAGAGGAATTACACAGAAAAAGCTGGGCATTCAAAACGCCCAGTGAGGAAGGAAAACTGGCATTTAAACGCCAGCCAAGGTACCTGGCTGGGCGTTTAACGCCCAAAAGGGTAGCATTTTGGGCGTTAAACGCCAGAATGGATACCCTTATGGGCGTTTAACGCCAGGATGGCACAAGAGGGAAGATTTTGTTTTTAATTCAAATTTTTTTCAAGTTTCCATAATTTTTCAAAATCAAATCTTTTTCAAATCATATCTTTTCAATCATATATTTTCAAAATCAATTTCTTTCCATTTTCAAAAATACTTGCTAACAATTAATGATTTGATTCAACATTTCAAGTATGTTGCCTTTACTGTTGAGAAAGGTTTAATGTTTGAATCATATCTTTTCTTATTAGCCAAGTCATTGATTTTAAAAATCAAATCTTTTTAAATTGTTTTTCAATCATATCTTTTCAATCATATCTTTTTAAAACCATAACTTTTCAATCATATCTTTTTAATCACATCTTTTTCAAAATAGTTTCCAATGATATCTTTTGATTTCTAATTTCAAAATATTTTTCAAAAATCACTTAATTTCTTTCCCACTCTTAGTTTTCGAAAATCATCAATCAAATTTTCAAAATTTCTTTTAATTATTTTAAAATCTTTTACTTTAATTTCAAAAATTCTTCCCCTCTTCTTACATCCTTCTATTTATGGACTAACATTCCTCCTCAATGCACAATTCGGACTCTATCCCTCTTGATAAGTTCGAATTCTTCTACCTCCTCCTTCTATTCTTCTTTTCCTCTGACACCTCAAGGAATCTCTATACTGTGACATAGAGGATTCCATACTTTCTTGTTCTCTTCTCTTTCATATGAGCAGGAGCAAAGACAAAGGCATTCTTGTTGAGGCTGACGCTGAACCTGAAGGGACCTTGAAGCAAAAGCTAAGAGAAACTAAAGCACTACTCTCTGTAGAGGACCTAACAGAAATCTTCAAACAAGAAGAAGACATGGCAGCCGAAAACAACAACAATGCCAACAATGCAAGGAAGGTGCTGGGTGACTTTACTGCACCTACTCCCAACTTCTATGGGAGAAGCATCTCTATCCGTGCAATTGGAGCAAACAACTTTAAGCTCAAGCCTCAATTAGTTTCTCTAATGCAACAGAATCGCAAGTTCCATGGACTTCCATTGAAAGATCCTCATCAGTTTTTAGCTGAATTCTTGCAAATCTGTGACACTGTCAAGACCAATGGGGTTGACCCTGAGGTCTACAGACTTATGCTATTCCCTTTTGCTGTAAGAGACAGAGCTAGGATATGGTTGGACTCACAACCTAAAGAAAGCATGAACTCTTGGGAAAAGCTAGTCAATGCCTTCTTGGCAAAGTTCTTTCCACCTCAAAAATTGAGTAAGCTTAGAGTGGAAGTCCAAACCTTCAGACAGAAGGAAGGTGAATCCCTCTCTGAAGCTTGGGAAAGATACAAACAATTGATCAGAAAGTGTCCTTCTGACATGCATTCTGAGTGGAGCATTATAGGTATCTTCTATGATGGTCTGTCTGAACTGTCCAAGATGTCATTGGACAGCTCTGCTGGAGGATTTCTTCATCTGAAGAAGACACCTGCAGAAGCTCAAGAACTCATTGAAATGGTTGCAAATAACCAATTCATGTACACTTATGAAAGGAATCCTGTGAACAATGCGACGAATCAGAAGAAAGGAGTTCTTGAGATTGATACTCTGAATGCCATATTGGCTCAGAACAAAATATTGACTCAGCAAGTCAATATGATTTCTCAAAGTCTGTCTGGAATGCAAGCTGCACCAGGCAGTACTAAGGATGCTTCATCTGAAGAAGAAGCTTATGATCCTGAGAACCCATCAATGGAAGAGGTGAATTACATGGGAGAACCCTATGGAAACACCTATAATCCTTCATGGAGAAATCATCCAAATCTCTCATGGAAGGATAAACAGAGACCTCAACAAGGTTTCAACAATAATAATGGTGGAAGAAGCAGGTTTAGCAATGGCAAGCCTTTTCCATCATCTTCTCAGCAACAGACAGAGAATTCTAAGCAGAGCCACTCTGACTTAGCAACCATGGTCTCTGATCTAATTAGAACCACTCAAAGTTTCATGACTGAAACAAGGTCCTCCATTAGAAACCTGGAGGCACAAGTGGGTCAGCTGAGTAAGAAAGTTACTGAATTCCCTCCTAGTACTCTTCCAAGCAATACAGAAGAGAATCCAAAAGGAGAGTGTAAGGCCATCAACATGGCCGAATTTAGAGAGGAGAAAGAGGCAGTGATCGCCACTGAGGAAGACCTTAATGGACGTCCACTGGCCTCCAATGAGTTCCCTAATGAGGAACCATGGGAATCTGAGGCTCACACTGAGACCATAGAGATTCCATTGGATTTACTTCTGCCATTCATGAGCTCTGATGAGTATTCTTCCTCTGAAGAGGACGAAGATGTCACTGAAGAGCAAGTTGCTAAGTACCTTGGAGCAATCATGAAACTAAATGACAAGTTATTTGGTAATGAGACTTAGGAGGATGAACTTCCTTTGCTCACCAAAGAACTGGATGACTTGACTAGGCAAAGATTACCTCAAAAGTGACAGGATCCTGGAAAGTTCTCAATACCTTGTACCATTGGCATCATGACCTTCAAGAAGGCTCTGTGTGACCTAGGGTCAAGCATAAACCTCATGCCTCTCTCTGTAAATGGAGAAGCTAGGGATCTTTGAGGTACAAGCTGCAAGAAACTCACTAGAGATGGCAGACAATTCAAGAAAACAAGCTTATGGACTTGTAGAGGATGTTCTGGTAAAGATTGAAGACCATTACATCCCTACTGATTTCATTGTCCTAGAGACTGGGAAGTGCATGTATGAATCCATCATCCTTGGCAGACCCTTCCTAGCCACAGTAAAAGCTGTGATTGATGTTGACAGAGGAGAATTGATCATTCAAATGAATGAAGAATCCTTTGTGTTTAAGGCTCAAGGATATCCCTCTGTAACCATGGAGAGGAAGCATGAAGAGCTTCTCTCAAAACAGAGTTAAACAGAGCCCCCACAGTCAAACTCTAAGTTTGGTGTTGGGAGGCCACAACCAAATTCTAAGTTTGGTGTTGAAACCCCACATTCAAACTCTAAGTTTGGTGTTGGGAGGTTCCAACATTGCTCTGAGTATCTGTGAGGCTCCATGAAAGCCCACTGTCAAGCTACTGACATTAAAGAAGCGCTTGTTGGGAGGCAACCCAATGTTATATTTATTTATTTTCCATTGTTATTTTATGTTTTCTGTAGGTTGATGATCATGTGAAGTCACAAAAACAACTGAAAAAGAAAAATAGAATGAAAAACAGAAAGAAACACAGCACACCCTGGAGGAAAAACTTGCTGGCGTTTAAACGCCAGTAAGGGTAGCAAATGGGCGTTTCACGCCCAGTCTAGCACCATTCTGGGCGTTTAACGCCAAAAAAGGGCACCAGACTGGCGTTTAACGCCAGGAATGGGCAAGAAGCTAGCGTTAAACGCCAGAAAGGGGCAGCAGCCTGGCGTTTAATGCCAGGATTGGCAGAAAAGGGCGTTTTTGCATGCCACTTGGTGCAGGGATGAGTTATCCTTGACACCTTAGGATCTTTGGACCCCACAGGATCGCCACCTACCCCACCACTCTCTCTCTTCTTCACCCATTCACCAATCACCTCAATACCTCTTCCCCAAAAACCCCTCACCTAACAAATCCCACCATTCTCTTCACCACTCACATCCATCCATCATAAAACCCCACCTACCTCACCATCCAAATTCAAACCACTTTCCCGCCCAACCCCACCCATAATGGCCGAACCTTACCCCTCTCTCCACCCCTATATAAACCCTTCTTCACTCCTTCATTTTCACACAACCTAAACACTACTTCTCCCCCTTGGCTAAAACACATAGCCCCCTCCATTTCCTCTATTTCTTCTTCTTCTTCTACTCTCTTCTTTCTTCTTTTGCTCGAGGACGAGCAAACCTTCTAAGTTTGGTGTGGTAAAAGCTAAAGCTTCTTGTTTTTTCATAACCATTTATGGCACCTAAGGCCGGAGAAACCTCTAGAAAAAGGAAAGGGAAGGCAAAAGCTTCCACCTCCGAGTCATGGGAAATGGAGATATTCATCTCAAGGGTGTATCAAGACCACTTCTATGAAGTTCTGGCCATGAAGAAGGTGATCCCCGAGGTCCCTTTCAAACTCAAAAAGAGTGAATATCCGGAGATCCAACATGAGATCCGAAGAAGAGGTTGGGAAGTTCTTACCAACCCCATTCAACAAGTCAGAATCTTAATGGTTCTTGAGTCCTATGCCAATGCATGGATCACCAAGAACCATGATCAAAGTGTGAACCCAGACCCAAAGAATTGGCTTACAATGGTTCGGGGGAAATGCTTAGATTTTAGTCCGGAAAATGTAAGGTTAGCGTTCAACTTGCCCATAATGCAAGGAGATGAACACCCCTACACTAGAAGGGTCAACTTTGATCAAAGGTTGGACCAAGTCCTCATAGACATTTGTGAAGAGGGCGCTCAATGGAAGAGAGATTCAAGAGGGAAGCCGGTTCAACTGAGAAGGCATGACCTCAAGCCCGTGGCTAGGGGATAGTTGGAGTTTATCCAACGCTCAATCATTCCCACTAGCAACCGGTCCGAAGCTACTATAGACCAGGCTATCATGATTCATAGCATCATGATTGGAGAGGAAGTAGAAGTTCATGAGGTTATATCCCAAGAACTTTATAAGGTGGCAGACAAGTCCTCTACCTTGGCAAGGTTAGCCTTCCCTAATCTCATTTGTCACCTCTGTAATTCAGTTGGAATTAACATAGAGGGAGACATCCTCATTGATGAGGACAAGCCCATCACTAAGAAGAGGATGGAGCAAACAAGAGATCCCACTCCTGGACATGAGGAAATTCCTCATCATGAAATCCCTGAGATGCCTCAAGGGATGCACTTTCCTCCACAAAACTATTAGGAGCAAATCAACACCTCCCTATAAGAATTGAGTTCCAACATGGGACAACTAAGGTTGGAGCACCAAGAACATTCCATCCTCCTCCATGAAATTAAAGAAGATCAAAGAATCATGAGAGAGGAGCAACAAAGACAAGGAAGAGACATTGTGGAGCTCAAGCACTCTATAAGATCTTCAAGAGGAAGAACAAGCCGCCATCACTAAGGTGGACCCGTTCTTTAATCCCTTGTTCTTTATTTTTCTGTTTTTCGAATTTTTATGCTTATGTTTATCTATGTTTGTGTCTTATGATCATTAGTGTCTTAGTGTCTATGCCTTAAAGTTATGAATGTCCTATGAATCCATCACCTTTCCTGAATGGAAAATGTTTTAATTACAAAAGAACAAGAAGTACATGATTTTGAATTCATCGTTGAAACTGGTTTAATTATTTGATGTGGTGACAATACTTTTTGTTTTCTGAATGTATGCTTGAACAGTGCATATGTCTTTTGAATTTGTTGTTAATGAATGTTAAAATTGTTGGCTCTTAAAAGAATGATGAAAAAGGAGACATGTTACTGAGGATCGGAAAAATCATAAAAATGATTCTAGAAGCAAGAAAAAGCAGTGAATTCAAAAAAAAAAGAGAGAAAGAAGAAGCAAGCAGAAAAAGCCAATAGCCCTTTAAACCAAAAGGCAAGGGTAATAAAAAGGATCAAAGGCTTTGAGCATCAGTGGATAGGAGGGCCTACAGGAATAACATCCTGGCCTAAGCGGCTAAACCAAGCTGTCCCTAACCATGTGCTTGTGGCGTGAAGGTGTCAAGTGAAAACTTGAGACTGAGCGGTTAAAGTCGTTATCCAAGGCAAAAAGAGTGTGCTTAAGAACCCTGGACACCTCTAATTGGGGACTCTAGCAAAGCTGAGTCACAATCTGAAAAGGTTCACCCAGTTATGTGTCTGTGGCATGGATGTATTCGGTGGTAATACTGGAAAACAAAGTGCTTTGGGCCACGGCCAAGACTCATAAATTAGCTGTGTTCAAGAATCAACATACTTAACTAGGAGAATTAATAACACTATCTGAATTCTGAGTTCCTATAGATGCCAATCATTCTGAACTTCAAAGGATAAAGTGAAATGCCAAAACTGTTCAGAGGCAAAAAGCTACTAGTCCCGCTCATCTAATTGGAGCTAAGTTTCATTGATAATTTGGAGTCTATAGTATATTCTCTTCTTTTTATCCTATTTGATTTTCAGTTGCTTGGGGACAAGCAACAATTTAAGTTTGGTGTTGTGATGAGCGGATAATTTATACGCTTTTTGGCATTGTTTTTAGTATGTTTTTAGTTTGTTTTAGTTAGTTTTTATTATATTTTTATTTGTTTTTATTTAAAATTCACTTTTCTGGACTTTACTATGAGTTTGTGTGTTTTTCTGTGATTTCAGGTATTTTCTGGCTGAAATTGAGGGACCTGAGCAAAAATCTGATTCAGAGGCTAAAAAAGGACTGCAGATGTTGTTGGATTCTGACCTCCCTGCACTCGAAGTGGATTTTCTGGAGCTACAGAAGCCCAATTGACGCGCTCTCAATTGCGTTGGAAAGTAGACATCCTGGGCATTCCAGAATATATAATAGTCTCTACACATAGAAGTTTCAATGCTCAGCCCAAGCACACACCAAGTGGGCCCGGAAGTGAATTTTTACGTCATTTACTCATTTTTGTAAACCCTAAGCTACTAGTTCTCTATAAATAGTAAAAGGTCCTATTTGTAGATAACTAGTAGCTTAGGGTTTACAAAGATGAGTAAATGACATAAAAATCCACTTTCGGGCCCACTTGGTGTGTGCTTGGGCTGAGCATTGAAGCTTTCATGTGTAGAGACTTTTCTTGGAGTTAAATGCCAGCTTTTGGCCAGTTTGGGCGTTTAACTCCCATTATTGTGCCAGTTCCGGCGTTTAACGCCAGGCAGTCTTGAGCTGATTTGGAACGCGGGTTTGGGCCATCAAATCTCGGGCAAAGTATGGACTATTATATATTGATGGAAAGCCCAGGATGTCTACTTTCCAACGCAATTGAGAGCACGCCAATTAGGCTTCTGTAGCTCCAGAAAATCTACTTTGAGTACAGGGAGGTCAAAATCCAACAGCATCTGCAGTCCTTTTCAGCCTCTGAATCGGATTTTTGCTCAGGTCCCTCAATTTCAGCCAGAAAATACCTGAAATCACAGAAAAACACACAAACTCATAGTAAAGTCCAGAAAAGTGAATTTTAACTAAAAACTAATAAAAATATAATAAAAACTAACTAAAACATACTAAAAACATACTAAAAACAATGCCAAAAAGCGTATAAATTATCCTCTCATCACAACACCAAACTTAAATTTTTGCTTGTCCCCAAGCAACTGAAAATCAAATAAGATAAAAAGAAGAGAATATGCAATGAATTCTAAAAACATCTATGAAGATCAGTATTTATTAGATGAGCGGGGCTTTTAGCTTTTTGCCTCTGAACAATTTTGACATCTCACTCTATCCTTTGAAATTCAGAATGATTGGCTTCTATAGGAACACATAATCCAGATAGTGTTATTGATTCTCCTAGTTAAGTATGATGATTCTTGAACACAACTACTTTATGAGTCTTGGCCGTGGCCTAATGCACTCTGTCTTCCATTATTACCACCGGATACAAACATGCCACAGACAGATAACTGGGTGAACCTTTTCAGATTGTGACTCAGCTTTGCTAAAGTCCCCAATTAGATTCTTAAGCACACTCTTTTTGCCTTGGATCACGACTTTATTTTTACCCTTGCCTTTTGGTTTAAAGGGCTATTGGCTTTTTCTGCTTGCTTTCTCTCTCTCTTTTTTTTTTCGCACATAATCTCTCTCATTTTTTTTAATTCACTGCTTTTTCTTGCTTCAATAATCATTTTTATGATTTTTCAGATCCTCAGTAACATGTCTCCTTTTTTCATCATTCTTTCAAGAGCCAATATTCATGAACAACAAAATCAAAAGACATATGCACTGTTCAAGCATACATTCAGAAGTCAAAGTATTGCCACCACATCAAAATAATTAATCTGTTATAAAATTTAAAATTCATACAATTCTTCTCTTTTTTTTAATTAAGAACATTTTTCATTTAAGAAAGGTGATGAATTCATAGGACATTCATAACTTTAAGGCATAGACACTAAGACACTAATGATCATAAGACACAAACGTAGATAGACATAAGCATAAAAAATTTGAAAAACAAAAAAATAAAGAACAAGGAGATTAAAGAACGGGTCCACCTTAGTGATGGCGGCTTGTTCTTCCTCTTGAAGATCTTATGGAGTGCTTGAGCTCCTCAATGTCTCTTCCTTGCCTTTGTTGCTCCTCTTTCATGATTCTTTGATCTTCTCTAATTTCATGGAGGAGAATGGAATGTTCTTGGTGCTCCACCCTTAGTTGTTCCATGTTGGAACTCAATTTTCCTAGGGAGGTGTTGATTTGCTCCCAATAGTTTTGTGGAGGAAAGTGCATCCCTCGAGGCATCTCAGGGATTTCATGATGAGTGGGATCTCTTGTTTGCTCTATCCTTTTCTTAGTGATGGGCTTGTCCTCATCAATGAGGATGTCTCTCGCTATGTTAACTCCAACTGAATTACAGAGGTGACAAATGAGATGAGGGAAGGCTAACCTTGCCAAGGTAGAGGACTTGTCCGCCACCTTATAAAGTTCTTGGGATATAACCTCATGAACTTCTACTTCCTCTCCAATCATGATGCTATAAATCATGATAGCCCGGTCTACAGTAACTTCGGACCGGTTGCTAGTGAGAATGATTGAGCGTTGGATAAACTCCAACCATCCCCAAGCCACGGGCTTGAGGTCATGCCTTCTCAGTTGAACCAGCTTCCCTCTTGAATCTCTCTTCCATTGAGCGCCCTCTTCACAAATGTCTATGAGGACTTGGTCCAACCTTTGATCAAAGTTGACCCTTCTAGTGTAAGGGTGTTCATCTCCTTGCATCATGGGCAAGTTGAATGCCAACCTTACATTTTCCGGACTAAAATCTAAGCATTCCCCCGAACCATTATAAGCCAATTCTTTGGGTCCGGGTTCACACTTTGATCATGGTTCTTGGTGATCCATGCATTTGCATAGAACTCTTGAACCATTAAGATTCTGACTTGTTGAATGGGGCTGGTAAGAACTTCCCAACCTCTTCTTCAGAATGGTACCAGACTGGGTGTTAAATGCCCATTTGCTGTCTTCACTGGCGTTTAAACGCCAGCAAGCTTTCCTCTTGGGTGTGCTATTTTTCTTTCTGTTTCTCATTTTTTTTGCTTTTTCAATTGATTTTGTGACTTCCCATGATCATCAACCTATAGAAAACATAAAATAACAATGGAAAATAGATAAATATAACATTGGGTTACCTCCCAACAAGCACTTCTTTAATGTCAGTAGCTTGACAGTGGGCTCTCATGGAGCCTTACAGATACTCAGAGCCATGTTGGAACCTCCAAACACCAAACTTAGGGTTTGAATATGGGGGTTCAACACCAATCTTAGAATTTGGTTGTGGCCTCCCAACACCAAACTTAGAGTTTGATTGTGGGGGCTCTGTTTGACTCTGTTTTTAGAGAAGCTCTTCATGCTACCTTTCCATGGTTACAGAGGGATATCATTGAGCCTTAAACACAAGGGATTCTTCATTCACTTGAATGATCAATTCTCCTCTGTCAACATCAATCACAGCCTTTGCTGTGGCTAGGAAGGATCTTCCAAGGATGATGGATTCATCCATTCACTTCCCAGTCTCTAGGACTATGAAATCAGCAGGGATGTAATAGTCTTCAATCTTTACCAGAACATCCTCTACAAGTCTATAAGCTTATTTTCTTGAATTGTCTGCCATCTCTAGTGAGAATCTTGCAGCTTGTACCTCAAAGATCCCTAGCTTCTCCATTTACAGAGAGAGGCATGAGGTTTATGCTTGACCCAAGGTCACACAGAGCCTTCTTGAAGGTCATGGTGCCTATTGTACAAGGTATTGAGAACTTCCAAGGGTCCTGTCTCTTTTGAGGTAATCTATGCCTAGTCAAGTCATCCAGTTCTTTGGTGAGCAAAGGGGGTTCATCCTCCCAAGTCTCATTACCAAATAACTTGTCATTTAGCTTCATGATTGCTCCAAGGTACTTAGCAACTTGCTCTTCAGTGACATCTTCATCCTCTTCAGAGGAAGAATACTCATCAGAGCTCATGAATGGCAGAAGTAAATCCAATGGAATCTCTATGGTCTCAGTGTGAGCCTCAGATTCCCATGGTTCCTTATTAGGGAACTCATTTGAGGCCAGTGGATGTCCATTGAGGTCTTCCTCAGTGGCGATCACTGCCATTTCCTCCTCTCCAAAATCGGCCATGTTGATGGCCTTACACTCTCCTTTTGGATTCTCTTCTATATTGCTTGGAAGAGTGCTAGGAGGGAGTTCAGTAATTTTCTTGCTCAGCTGACCCACTTGTGCCTCCAAGTTTCTAATGGAGGACCTTGTTTCAGTCATGAAACTTTGAGTGGTTTTGATTAGATTAGAGACCATGGTTGCTAAGTCAGAGTGGCTCTGCTTAGAATTCTCTGTCTGTTGCTGAGAAGATGATGGAAAAGGCTTGCCATTGCTAAACCTGTTTCTTCCACCATTATTGTTGTTGAAACCTTGTTGAGGTCTCTGTTGATCCTTCCATGAGAGATTTGGATAATTTTTCCATGAAGGATTATAGGTGTTCCCATAGGGTTCTCCCATGTAATTCACCTCTTCCATTGATGGGTTCTCACGATCATAAGCTTCTTCTTCAGATGAAGCGTCCTTAGTACTGCCTGGTGCAGCTTGCATTCCAGACAGACTTCGAGAAATCATATTGACTTGCTGAGTCAATATTTTGTTCTGAGCCAATATGGCATTCAGAGTATCAATCTCAAGAACTCCTTTCTTCTGATTCGTCCCATTGTTCACAGGATTCCTTTCAGAAGTGTACATGAATTGGTTATTTGCAACCATTTCAATGAGTTCTTGAGCTTCTACAGGCGTCTTCTTCAGATGAAGAAATCCTCCAGCAGAGTTGTCCAGTGACATCTTGGACAGTTCAAATAGACCATCATAGAAGATGCCTATGATGCTCCATTCAGAAAGCATGTCAGAAGGACACTTTATGATCAGTTGTTTGTATCTTTCCCAAGCTTCATAGAGGGATTCACCTTCCTTCTGTCTGAAGGTTTGGACTTCCACTCTAAGCTTACTCAATTTTTGAGGTGGAAAGAACTTTGCCTAGAAGGCATTGATTAGCTTTTCCCAAGAGTTCAGGCTTTCTTTAGGTTGTGAGTCCAACCATATCCTAGCTCTGTCTCTTACAGCAAAAGGGAATAGCATAAGTCTGTAGACCTCAGGGTCAACCCCATTGGTCTTGACAGTGTCACAGATTTGCAAGAATTCAACTAAAAACTGATGAGGATCTTCCAATGGAAGTCCATGGAACTTGCAATTCTATTGCATTAGAGAAACTAATTGAGGCTTAATCTTAAAGTTGTTTGCTCCAATGGCAGGGATAGAGATGCTTCTCCCATAGAAATCGCGAGTAGGTGCAGTAAAGTCACCCAGCACCTTCCTTGCATTGTTTGCATTGTTGTGGTTTTTGACTGCCATGTCTTCTTCCTTGAAGATTTCTGTTAGGTCCTCTACAGAGAATTGTGCTTTAGCTTCTCTTAGCTTTCGCTTCAAGGTCCTTTCAGGTTCAGGGTCAGCTTCAACAACAATGCTTTTGTCTTTGCTCCTGCTCATTTGAAAGAGAAGAGAACAAGAAAGTATGGAATCCTCTATGTCACAGTATATAGATTCCTTGAGATGTCAGAGGAAAAAAAGAATAGAAGGAAGAGGTAGAAGAAGAAGAATTCGAACTTATCACGAGAGACGGAGTTCGAATTATTGATAGTGGAGGAGTGTTAGTCCATAAATAGAAGGATGTGAGAAGAGGGGAAGAATTTTTGAAAATAAATTAAAAGATTTTTAAAAGAATTTTGAAAATTGATTGATGATTTTTGAAAACTAAGAGTGGGAAAGAAATTAAGTGATTTTTGAAAAAGATTTTGAAATTAGAAATCAAAAAGATATGATTGAAAACTATTTTGAAAAAGTTGTGATTAAAAAGATATGATTGAAAAGTTATGGTTTTTTAAAAAGATATGATTGAAAATACATGATTGAAAAATAATTTAAAAAGATTTGATTTTTAAAATTAATGACTTGGCTAACAAGAAAAGATATGATTCAAACATTAAACCTTTCTCAACAGAAAAGGCAACATACTTGAAATGTTGAATCAAATCATTAATTGTTAGCAAGTATTTTTGAAAAAAAGAAATCGATTTTGAAAATATATGATTGAAAAGATATGATTTGAAAAAGATTTGATTTTGAAAAATTATGAAAACCTAAAAAAATTGAATTAAAAACAAAATCTTCCCTCTTGTGCCATCTTGGCGTTAAACGCCCAAAATGGTATCCATTCTGGCGTTTAACGCCCAAAATGCTACACTTTTGGGCGTTAAACGCCCAACCAGGTGCCCTGGCTGGCGTTTAAACGCCAGTTTTCCTTCTTTACTGGGCGTTTTGAACGCCCAGTCTTTTCTGTGTAATTCTTCTGCTGCATGTTCTGAATCTTCAATTTTCTGTATTATTGACTTGAAAAGACACAAATTAAGAATTTTTTTTGAATTTTTAATGATGAGGAATAATAAAAAATGCAACTAAAATCAAATAAACAATGCATGCAAGACACCAAACTTAGAAGTTTGTATACTACTGACACTAACAAATTGAGAATGCATATGAGAAACAACAAAACACTCAAGACAAGAGAATTTAAAGATCAGAGCAAGGAAATCATCAAGAACAACTTGAAGATCAATGAAGAACATAATGCATGTAATTTTCGAAAATTAGAAGAATAAAGACATGCAATTGACACCAAACTTAAAATTAGACACTAGACTCAAACAAGAAACATAAAAATATTTTTGATTTTAAGATTTTATAATTTTTTTGGATTTTTTTTTAAAATTATATGGAAAATAAAATAAGGATATCAAAATTCTTAATGAGAATTCCAGGAATCATGCAATGTTAGTCTAAAGCTGTAGTCTAAAAAGATTAGACATGGCTAGCCAAGCTTCAGCAGGACATTACATTCAAGAGCTAAATTGATAAAAATCGATCAGCTTTGGTGATGATAAGAACATCACCTTGAAACTCTAGAATTCATTCTTAAAAATTCTGAAGAAAAATAACTAATCTAAGCAACAAGATGAACCGTCAGTTGTCCAAACTCAAACAATCCTCGGCAACGGCGCCAAAAACTTGGTGCATGAAATTGTGATCATCAATGGCACCATCAACATGGTACGCTCAGTTGCAATCTTAACTCTTTATCACAACTTCGCACAACTAACCAGCAAGTGCACTGGGTCGTCCAAGTAATAAACCTTATGCGAGTAAGGGTCGATCCCACGGAGATTATTGGTATGAAGCAAGCTATGGTCATCTTGTAAATCACAGTCAGGCGGATTCAAATGGTATGGAGGATTAATGATTAAAAGATAAATAAAACATAAAGTAAAGATAGAGATACTTATGTAATTCATTGGTGAGAATTTCAGATAAGCGTATGGAGATTCTTTGTCCCTTCCATCTCTCTGCTTTCCTACTGTCTTCATCCAATCCTTCTTACTCCTTTCCATGGCAAGCTGTATATTGGGCATCACCGTTGCCAATGGCTGCAATCCCGTCCTCTTAGTGATAATGTTCAACGCGCTCTGTCACAGCACGACTATTCATATGTCGGTTCTCGATCATGTCGGAATAGAATCCAACGATTCTTTTGCGTCTGTCACTAACGCCCCACAATCGTGAGTTTGAAGCTCGTCACAGTCATTCAATACTTGAATCCTACTCAGAATACCACAGACAAGGTTTAGACCTTCCGGATTCTCTTGAATGCCGCCATCAATTCTAGCTTATACCACGAAGATTCTGATTAAGGAATCCAAAAGATAAACATTCAAGCCTTGTTTGCTTGTAGAACGGAAGTGGTTGTCAGGCACGCGTTCATAAGTGAGAATGATGATGAGCGTCACATAATCATCACATTCCTCAAGTTCTCGAGTGCGAATGAATATCTTGGAACAAGAATAAGCTGAATTGAATAGAAGAACAATAGTAATTGCATTAATACTCGAGGTACAGCAGAGCTCCACACATTAATCTATGGTGTGTAGAAACTCCAACGTTGAAAATACATAAGAACAAGGTCTAGGCATGGCCGTGAGGCCAGCCTCCCATAATCTAAGAACTAGACGTGCAAAGATGATCCTAATATCTAAAGTGATCAAAAGATTCGAGGATGTCAAATACAATAGTAAAAGGTCCTATTTGTAGATAACTAGTAGCTTAGGGTTTACAAAAATGAGTAAATGACATAAAAATCCACTTCCGGACCCACTTGGTGTGTGCTTGGGCTGAGCATTGAAGCTTTCATGTATAGAGACTTTTCTTGGAGTTCAACGCCAGCTTTTGTGCCAGTTTGGGCGTTTAACTCCCATTCTTGTGCCAGTTCCGGCGTTTAACGCCGGGCAGTCTTGAGCTGATTTGAAACGCCAGTTTGGGCCATCAAATCTCGGGCAAAGTATAGACTATTATATATTGATGGAAAGCTCAGGAGATCTACTTTTCAACGCAATTCGGAGCGCGCCAATTGGGCTTCGTTAGCTCCAGAAAATCCACTTCGAGTGCAGGGAGGTCAGAATCCAACAGCATCTGCAGTCCTTTTTAGCCTCTGAATTGGATTTTTGCTCAGGTCCCTCAATTTCAGTCAGAAAATACCTGAAATCACAGAAAAACATAAAAACTCATAGTAAAGTCCAGAAAAGTGAATTTTAACTAAAAACTAATAAAAATATAATAAAAACTAACTAAAATATACTAAAAGCGTACTAAAAATAATGCCAAAAAGCGTATAAATTATCCGCTCATCAGTGTTGTTCTTATGTTTTGTTGTAGATTTACTATTGTTCCTTCCATTTTCTTTCAATTCAATAAGAGGTAATTCATGTAGATCTTGTTTCCTTTAATTGTTGTTGTTAATTCTTTACATTTGATTGTTGTTAGAATTAATTCTTGTTGTTGATTTACTATGCTTTTCTTTTGTGCCTTCCAAGTGTTTGATAAAATGCTTGGTTGGATTTTAGAGTAGGGTTTTATGTTCTTTGTTTGGAAAGGTAACTTAGAAAATCTTGAGTTGCTATTGTCCAAGTAATTGATGATTGGGATCCATTGACTCTAGTTCTCACTAATTGAATTAGTGGAGAGTTAGGACTTATGGACTAGGATTGATATAGCTCATTTAACTTTCCTTTACTACTAGTTAGAGGATGATTTTAGTGAGATTAATCCTTTCCAATTCTCAAATTGTGGTTAGTGATTAGGATAGAGATCTTTGACCACCAACCCTTGCCAAGACCTTTTTAGGCCTTAGTTTACTTTCTTGCCATTTATCTTTCATGTTTCTTATTAAAACCCCAAAAATAACTCACAACCAATAACAAAACACTTCATTACAATTCCTAGGGAGAACGACCCGAGGTTTAATACTTCGGTTTATAAATTTTAGGGGTTTGTACTAGTGACAAACAACGTTTTGTATGAAAGGATTATTGATTGGTTTAGAAACTATACTTGCAACGAGAATTCATTTGTGAAATTCTATACCATCAAAAATCCAATCATCAAATATTTAATTAAAAATAATATTTTAATAAAAATAATAAAATAATGTGAAAAAGACAGTTTTCTGTAAAAGCTTTAGAAAGACAACTTTTAGCGCAGAATCTCATGATTACCTTCATAAAACACATAGGGAGTGGTAATAACATATTAGTAAGGCAAAGACAAAGGAAAGATAAAAAGTTAAAGAAAGGATAAAAACCAAAGAAAAGTGTGTAAAGTTTTAAAGAAAGAAAAACAGAGAGAGACTAGTGAACGAACTAGGGCAACATAGTTAGTTCTTGAGTTACGCCTAAGGTTAGGTACTATATGAAAAGTTAAACTGTTTCAGTATAGACTTAATGAACCTATACTTGGGACAGGCTAACTATTCATAGCGAAATTTACATAAGCTTTAAATACATATATTAAACAAAGGAAAAGAGTGACCACAACAGAGTAAAGTGTTACAAGGAAAAGAGTAACTAGAGGAGAGTAAAAAGATACACAGAAAAGAGTAATAAGAACAGAGTAAATAGACAAAGAGAAAAGAGTAATATGATAAAGAGTTAAGCCTTGTGGCATGATATTCTATTATATGTTCATCTGCTACTTTTTTGTTGGCCCTAGAGGTCCTGTAGGCCCATGTTCACCTACAGTGAGTTGTTATTCCTGTAGGCCAAAGTTTATCTGCAGTGAATATCAATTGTATATCTCAGGGTGTTGCTCTTGTAGCCCGAAGTTCACCTACAGAGAGTTGTGATACCTGTAAGGCGAAGTTCACTTACAGGGGTGCTATTTCTGTAAGCCGAAGTTCACTTATAGAGGTGCTATTTCTGTAGGCCAAAGTTCACCTACAGAAAGTTGTTATGCTCTGATTAAACTCTCTCTGTAAGTGAATTTCACTTACATAGGTGTTATTTCTATAGGCCGAAGTTCACCTATAGAAAGTTGTTGTGTTGTGACTTGACTATATTCCTGTAAGCCAAAGTTCACTTATGGGAGTGCTATTTCTGTAGGTCGAAGTTCACCTACAGAGAATAAGCCATATCTAGGACTAGTTCCTAGGTAATGTCGGGCTGCAGGGTGTAAACCGACATGTGAGCTCATGGCCTGCATAAGACAGACATGCATCATATTTGGTTGTGCATTTCCTCTGTTATGATTGTTGTATGAATGTATGCTTTCCTTGTTTGTATTCTTTTCTCTGTGTTTGTGTTTTACTTTCTTATATTCTTCTGTTCGTGATCTGCTTTCAGTTTACTCTATTTTCTCTATTCATTTGTCTTCTGTTTACTACGTCTCTATATTCTGCCATATGTTTGCTAAGCGACACAGATTAATGAATTTAACTAATAACCCTGACCCTACTAAGAACTCCCCAATTCTTACCCCTTCTCTCTCCCTTCCCCCTTCAGATGGAAGCATGAGTATCATTCTGTAGTTCACTGATGACCGTTCGTAAAAAGGATTCCACTCTAGGTAATCTTCTGAGTCTAGGGTGAATCTCATTCTCTGTTTATATGTATATACTGTGAGACCAGCCAATGTCTGCACCCCGTTTGTATGTGAACTTTAACCTAAATCCTGTGTACGAGACTCTTGTTGTGTGGATACTTGATGAGGTACTAGAGAGATATCATATGGCAATGTCTAATCGTGCAGAGGAGTAGCAGATGATGTTCTACCTTTTGATGACGTTCCACCTGACTTGAGTTTTGAAGACTTAGAATGTACTTTCTCTCGCTTTAGTAGTTTAGAGGGACTAGGTGAGTATAGAGTCTAGGCTAGCTTGGGCGCCAGCTTAGGAACTTCTTGAACAGGTCAGGGCCTGGGATGTTGTATGTATATATATATGTATATAGATATTATCTAGCTATATCTAGGAGTGTTCTAATTAATAGTTTGTACTCTAATACAAGTTGGATCACAGAATGTTATCAACTGCTTGAGATGTATTTATGTGTGGTATTTATAACTATTTTATTTGTTATTATTTGTAAATTGATTATGAATGATTAACTTTATTAACCCAAACGTTTCAAAAAAAAATGTACCTTGTAAATTAACTACATTTTTAACAACGAATTTGGCTCATATAATAAATAATAGATAATAATTAGGAAGGTAAGTTGGGTCGTTACAATTTGGTATCAAAGCAGTTCCTTCCCAGTAGAGCCTGGGGACTAGACTGACTATGCTTCATTGCATATTCTGCTTGTGTGTCTCATGCTGTTAGGGTATCTTTAAGATACGTTTGGCATGAATGTCTATGAGTGCTCATTTTGGAAATGTTTGTGCCTTACTTGAGATATTAAGACTGATCACCTTAATGATGATTGTTTGGTGTGGATAAGACCTCAATGACTGTGAATAGGCATGGTTTAATCGAGTTCCGGATGACAAATCGATGCGAGGCACAATTATCTTCATAGCTGTTATGATCCTCATTGCTATGGCTATATGAGATTTGGATGCTATAAGGAACAGACCGATCTCTTCGTCAGGATGGCTTGACAGAAATAGACCGCTTAAAGATGGATTTCTTGCATGTGGCTGACATTTTGAGGGCAAAATTTTCTTTAAGGAGGGTAGAATGTAACAACCCCATTTTTCGAGTACGTGAGATCTTTTCTGAAGGAACGAATTTTTGTGGAAGATCAGTAAAGGGAACATCTCTTCTGTATCATCAAGCATCGAAATCCTCATTGTCATTATGTCATCCTTAAGCTAGAACCTCTTTTGAGGCAAGCTCGATAACACAATCATGAAGAACCTAGTTTTTAAACTGTATCGGTTATGAGTTCTTATTCTAGTTTTAGAAAATGGTCTCTGTTTGACGAACCGGACTCGATTCATGAGATAAGAGAGATAATAGTATAATGTTATTATTATATTAGTATTAGAAGCTACTTGAATGATATTATAAGGTTACCTGATCAGTTTTAGTTAAAAATAGAAAATTGGTTTAACCGGGTTCACAGTTTGCTGGTGCAGCTTAGCACCAGCAATCTTTGATGACTTTAGCAATGTTAATGCCTTATCATACATGTTCCATTATCATATTAAATATGTTACTAGTTTCATTTATGCTAGTAACTCAGAAAATAATTTTTAGAGATGTTTTTACAAGTGTTCCAATACATCCAGTTTTAGTAGTTATACACCCAAGCCAACCAATCACAACTCACCCTACACCCCCAAGACACGCCAAGGCTGGTCATTTACTCCCTTTGGCCGAAAATGAGAAGAGAGAAAAGAGAGAAACTTTCATGACACTTGAATCTTCAAAGCTTAATTTCTTTTGAACTAAAACTCAAATAAAAACTCCGATTTCACCAAAATAATTCCCTCTTGTTCCTCTACATAACTATATAACATATTAAGGCTAGAAATAAGGTGAGATGGCTGTCTCCCTCCCTCTTCAATTCAGTTTTTGAGGAAACATGCTTAAACATGTGTTTTCTTGATGTTCTTCCTTAGGAATCATGCTTAACTTGACTTGAGGGCCAAGAAACGTTAATTTCCAGCAACTCAATGGTGAGAAATCCATTCCTAACGTGCTGAGTGGGATTTGGTCAGTTGAGGGCTTTTGGATTTAAAGTTGTTCTTGATGTAATTTAGGAGGAAAAAGTGCTTAAGGACCACGTGAAAGTATAACCGAATTTGGAGCAGCAAAACCAGGTAGGGTGTGAAAAAATTAATTTTTATCATTTGTGTTTGTGTTGTGTGAATGTTGTATGATTTGGCTGTGCTAAAAATTGGTTGCATATATGATTGATTCTTGGTGAAATTTTGGTGAAATTTTGATTAAATTTGATGAAATTCAAGCTTTGAGTTCATGTTCTTGAAGCTGCTGGAAAAAATGAAACCCTAGGCCTAAATTGGGGTTCAATTTTTGTTAAAATCATGTGGAAAAGATGGGGTTTTAGTGGCTCGGAATTTATTATGAATTATGATAAAAATTGGTTGCTAAAAAGACTGAAAAATGGGTAAAAACAGAGAAAGAATCTAAAGAATTTACGAAGAACATGAAGAACACTTTGAGTGTGATGAAGGACATTGAAGAACACCTTTTAGATCTTAAAAAGGGCAAGGTTGTAATTATTTTGGTGTTTGAGAGGTTATTTTGTAATTTTCAAAAGTTAGGGTGGTTAAAGTAAAAATATAAAAAGTTACGGGTGATAAAAACTGATGTTTAAAGCTTAAAAGTTAAAGTGGGGTAATTTTCTAAAATTTAATGATAAAATAATAAATAATAATAAAATATTAAATAATAATATTTAATTAAAAATAATATTTTAATAAAAATAATAAAATAATGCGAAAAAGCCAATTTTCTGTAAAAGCTTTAGAAAGAAAACTTTAAGCGCATAATCTCATGATTACCTTGATAAAACACTAAGGGAGTGGTAATAACATATTAGTGAGGCAAAGACAAAGGAAAGATAAAAAGTTAAAGAAAAGATGAAAACCAAAGAAAAGTCTGTAAAGTTTTAATGAAAGAAAAACAGATAGAGACTAGTGAACGAACTAGGGCAACATAGTTAGTTCTTGAGTTATGCGTAAGGTTAGGTATTATATTAAAAGTTAAACTATTTCAGTATAGACTTAATGAACCTATACTTGGGACAGGCTAAATATTCATACCAAAATTTACATAAGCTTTAAATAAAGGAAAAGAGTAACCAGAGCAGAGTAAAGAGTTACAAGGAACAGAGTAACCCGAGCAGAGTAAAGAGATACACAGAAAAGAGTAATAAGAACAGAGTAAATAGACAAAGAGAAAAGAGTAATATGATAAAGAGTTAAGCCTTGTGGCATGATATTCTATTATATATTCATCTACTGCTTTTCTGTTGGCCCTAGAGGTCCTGTAGGCCCAAGTTCACCTACAGTGAGTTATTATTCCTGTAGGCCGAAGTTCACCTGCAGTGAATATCAATTGTGTATCTCAGGGTGTTGCTCCTGTAGGCCAAAGTTCACCTACAGAGAGTTGTGATACCTGTAAACCGAAGTTCACTTACAGGGGCGCTATTTCTGTAAGCCGAAATTCACTTACAGAGGTGCTATTTCTGTAGGTCAAAGTTCAACTACAAAAAGTTGTTGTGCTTGTGATTAGACTATTTCTGTAAGTCGAAGTTCACTTACAGAGGTGTTATATCTGTAGGCCGAAGTTCACCTATAGAAAGTTGTTGTGTTGTGATTTAACTATTCTTGTAAGCCGAAGTTCACTTACGGGAGTGCTATTTCTGTAGGCCAAAATTCACCTACAGAGAATAAGCCATATCTAGGACTAGTTCCTAGGTAATGTCGGGCTGCAGGGTGTAAACCAACACATGAGCTCATGGCCTGCATAGGACAGACATGCATCATATTTGGTTGTGCATTTCCTCTGTTATGATTGTTGTATGAATGTATGCTTTCCTTGTTTGTATTATATTCTTTGTGTTTGTGTTTTACTTTCTTATATTCTTCTGTTCGTGATCTGCTTTCAGTTTACTCTATATTCTCTATTCATTTGTCTTCTGTTTACTGCGTCTCTATATTTTGCCATATGTTTGCTAAGCGACACAGATTAATGAACTTAACTAATAACCCCGGCCCTACTAAGAACTCCCCAGTTCTTAGCCCATCTCTCTCCCTTCCCCCTTCAGATGGAAGCATGAGTACCCTTCTTAGTTCAGTGACAACCATTCGTAAAAAGGATTCTACTATAGGTAGTCTTCTGAGTCTAGGGTGAATCTCATTCTGTGTTTACATGTATATACTGGGAGACCAACCAATGTCTGTACCCCGTTTGTACGTGAACTTTAACCTAAATCCTATGTACGAGACTTCTATTGTGTGGCTACTTGATGAGGTACCAGAGAGACGTCATATGGCAATATCTAATCATGTAGAGGAGTAGCAGATGATGTTCTACCTTTTGATGACGTTCCACCTGACTTGAGTTTTGCAGACTTAGAATGTACTTTCCATCGCTTTAGTAGTTTAGAGGGACTAGGTAAGTATAGAGTCTAGGCTAGCATGGGAGCCAACTTACGGACTTCTTGAACAGGCCATGGCCTGGGATGTTGTATGTATATATATGTATATAGATATTATCTAGATATATCTAGGCATATTCTAATTAATAGTCTATACTCTAATAGAAGTTGGATCACAGAATGTTATCAACTACTTGAGATGTATTTATGCGTGGTTATTTATAACTATTTTATTTGTTATTATTTGTAAATTGATTATGAATGATTCTCTTTATTAACCCAAACGTTTTCAAGAAAAATGTACCTCGCAAATTAACTACGTTTTTAACAACGAATCAGGCTCATATAATAAATAATAGATAATAATTAGGAAGGCTTGTTGGTAGCGCTCAGTTTCTAGTATGATCATGACATACCAGAAATTGGGTTGTTACACCTAATGGCTCCATGTTCTCCTATTCACTACAAGCTTTAGTTGATCCTCCACATTCCTTAAGAGGGATGCCTTGATCGGATGAGTGTATGTGGAATAAGTGGGTTACCGCTTCGCCTATAGCAGCCATGAAGTGCCCTTGTGTCCTTCGGAATCCTTCTTGCTCTTGGAAAAATGCTTGAAGGTCTTGATGGTCTTGGGTCAAGGGTGGAAAAGTTTCACATTGGTGTGAAAGGGAAGGTTCATTGGTAGGGAAGAAGGTTGTATATGTGGGAGGTAGTTCATGTTGATAGGCATCTTGAGGTGGTGTATAAGGAGGTGGATGGTGGTATTGATGTAGTGTTTGAAAATATGGGGATTGAGGGTTGTGTTGAGGGCAGGGGTCATAGGCATATGGTGGTGGAAGTTTACAGTCAAAGTGGAATCCACTATATCCTTGGTTTGGGTATGCATGTTGGGGAGGGTATGGTTCATTGTAATATGGAGGAGGTTGCTCCTCCTAAAATTGATGCTATAATCCCATGATGCAATCCAAAATTGAAGTTACCAAACCCTACAAAATGATCATAACCAAACTCCAAACCAAGAGGGTGATAACTCATAGAGAAATTTGAAAATAAAAACTAAGGACATCAAGTGACAAAAGAAATAAAATCCTAATTATCAACAAAAGCAAACAAACAACCAAGCAGCATGTATTCAAACTATGGACATATTTACAATAACCAAAACATAGCACTCATGACTCTAGCTCTCGGACAACGGCGCCAAAAACTTGATGCAAGCAAAACCGTTGGTTAAGAGTTCCTTCTCGATAAAGGAGAGTGGTGGACGAAATTGTGATTTATACTTTCACACAACTCGAATAATCCCCGGTAATGGCTCCAAAAACTTGGTGCACAATACCATGGCTTACAATACATTCTTCACAACTTCGCACAACTAACCAGCAAGTGCCCTGGGTCATCCAAGTAATACCTTACGTGAGTAAGGGTCGATCCCACGGAGATTGTTGGTATGAAGCAAGCTATGGTCATCTTGTAAATCCCAGTCAGGAGGATAAAATTATGGAATTTAGAAAATCAAATATGATTAATAGAAAATAAAAGGGATAGAAATACTTATGTAAATCAATAGTGGGAATTTCAGATAAGTGTATGGAGATGCTGTGCTCCTCTTGAATCTCTACTTTCCTATTACAGTCATCCAATTCTTCCTACTCCTTTCCATGGCAAGCTGTATGTAGGACATCACTGTTGTCAATGGCTACATCCCATCCTCTCAGTGAAAATGTTCCTATGCTCTGTCACAGCACGGCTAATCATCTGTCGGTTCTCAATCAGGTTGGAATAGAATCCCTTGATTCTTTTGCGCTTGTCATCACGCCCAGCCTTCAAGAGTTTGAAGCTCATCACAGTCATTCAATCCCAAAATTCCTACTTGGAATACCACAGACAAGGTTTAGACCTTCCAGATTCTCATGAATGCCGCCATCAATTCTAGCTTATACCACGAAGATTCTGTTGGGGAATCTAAGAGATATGTGCCCGGCCTAGAGTCGAACAAAAGTGGTTGTCAATCACGCGCGTTCATAGGTGAGAATGATGATGAGTGTCACGGATCATCACATTCATCAAGGTGAAGTGCAACGTATATCTTGGATTAAGAATAAAATTGATTTGGATAGAAAATAATAGTAATTGCATTGAAACTTGAGGTACAGCAAAGCTCCACACCCTTAATCTATGGTGTGCAGAAACTCCACTGTTGAAAATACATAAGTAAAAGGTTCAGGCATGGCCGAATGGCCAGCCCCCATGGTCTAAGGACTAGGCGTCCAGAGATGTCTAATACACTAGTAAAAAGTTCTATTTATAATAAACTAGCTCCTAGGGTTTACAAGAGTAAGTAATTGATGCATAAATCCACTTCCGGGGCCCACTTGGTGTATGTTTGGGCTGAGCTTGATCTATCCACGAGCTGAGGCTTTTCTTGGAGTTGAACTCCAAGTTATGACGTGTTTTGGGCGTTCAACTCCGGATCATGACGTTTTTCTGGCGTTTAACTCCAGACAACAGCATGTACTTGGCGTTCAATGCCAAGTTACGTCGTCAATTTCTGAATAAAGTATGGACTATTATATATTGCTGGAAAGCTCTGGATGTCTACTTTTCCAACGCCATTGAGAGCGCGCCATTTGGAGTTCTGTAGCTCCAGAAAATCCATTTTGAGTGCAGGGAGGTCAGAATCCAACAGCATCAGTAGTCCTTTTGTCAGCCTTTTTTAGAGTTTTGCTCAAGTCCCTCAATTTCAGCCAGAAATTACCTGAAATCACAGAAAAACACACAAACTCATAGTAAAGTCCAGAAATGTGAATTTAATATAAAAACTAATGAAAACATCCCTAAAAGTAGCTTAAACTTACTAAAAACTACCTAAAAACAATGCCAAAAAGCGTATAAATTATCCGCTCATCAGAGAGATAACTTCGTTGCAAGTATTGCTCTCAATCAACAAGTAATGCCCGATCAAAGTTTGAAATTTCTAAATAAGCGAGAGTAATCAAACCTCAGGTCGTCTTCCCTAGGAACTAATGCCAACAAGTGCAAAATTTTGGTTGCAAGAACAAAGGGGGTTCAATGATGAAAGCAAACAATAAAGAGGTAAAAGAACAAGACAAAATTGCAATTAACAAGCAATAAAGGAATAAAAGAACCATGTATGCAATATAAACAAGTAAGACTATAAAGTGATGAAAATGGGATTTAAAAAATAAATAAAACCTTGACTTGGGATGAGTTATGAAATCCCTTCCTTGCCATAACCACAACTACGATAATTATAATGGATTAATCTTACTAAGTCAACCCTTAACATCGAAGGATAAGTTAAGTGAGCATAATCGTTATTAATCCACAAGTCCTAGCTAACTTACCAAATTAAATGGTAAAAGGCTAGCGTTAGTGGAAATAATAACAACTAACAACCCAAAAATTATCACTAAATATTGGACATTATGGCTCTAGCAATCCATACACTCATTTTTCCCAAGCCAAGGGGTGGAAATTACCCCAAAACGAAGATTGGCATTTCATCAAACACCTAATGGGCATAATCTTAAAACATGACAAAATTGGTAAATTAATGAAAGTTATGAACCATAAATGATCAAAAGCAATAAAAGCAACTCAACAAACATATAAGAGCCATCAAACATCAAATTAAACAACTAGAAATCCAAAATTGAAAAGCAAAGTAAATATTGACAAGAGAAATGGAAATATAAGGAAGTATAGAACAAGTAATGTAATTGAAAGAGACAATTAAAGAAATACCTACAATGTAAATTGCAAAATCCAAAAGCAAGTCTTGAAGTATAAAATGCTACAAACCCTAACTTAAACCCTACGAGAGAATTCCCTAATCTACACTACTCCTACTCCTACTATGTGTTTTTCCTATTCTAAGATGGCTCTCTTTGTTATGGCATGAAGTTCCCTTCATACAGCACTTGGTTTCAGCCTTGAGCCTTCAAAAATAGGGCCAAAGGCCCCCAAAATCGCGCAGCACATGTTTCATTAACAAAATCACGTACAGGGACCTGTGCGGACTCACAGATGTGTGCGTCCACACACTTAGCTGAAAATCCTCCTGTGCGTACGCACAGGCACTTTTGCGCACGCACACGTCGCATTGTGTGCTTTTCCTTGTTTTCTTCATATGTTCTCCCTTGTACATGCTTTCTTCCACTTTTGGCCATCCATTCTTGCCTCTAGGACCTGAAATCACTCAACAAACATATCACAGCATCAAATGGAATAAAAGTGGGATTAAATTGCTTAATTTAAGCACAAAAAATGCATGTTTTCACATTTAGGTTCAATTTAGGGATCAAACACAAAAGTATGATATTTTAATGAATAAGTGTGAGTTTATGTGATGAAATCCATCCAATTCAAGCTAAAATATATCGTCAAATATGGACTCATCAACCTTCCTCTAGTTGTCGCATGATTCCGTGGGTTAGTGCCCTACCACCTTGCAATCAGAGAGAAATCACATTTTCAGGAGGAATAATTCCGAGAGATAAGTGCCCTACCACCTTCTCCTTTCAGAGGGAAATATTCTGTGGGAGAGTGCCCTACCACCTTCCTTTGGTTGCAAAAAGTATGAGTGAGAAGCCCAGTGATGAGCGGATATTTTATACGCTTTTTTGGGGTAATTTCATGTAGATTTTAGTATATTTTAATTAGTTTTTAGTAGAATATTATTAGTTTTTAGGCAAAAATCATATTTCTGGACTTTACTATGAGTGTGTGTATTTTTCTGTGATTTCAGGTATTTTCTGGCTGAAATTGAGGGAGTTGAGCAAAAATCTGACTTAGGCTGAAAAAGGACTGCTGATGCTGTTGAATCCTGACCTCCCTGCACTCGGAATGGAGTTTTTGGAGCTACGGGAGTCCAATTGGCGCGCTCTCAACGGCGTTGGAAAGTAGACATCCAGGGCTTTCCAGCAATATATAATAGTCCATACTTTGCGCGAAGATAGACGACGTAACTTGGCGTTGAACGCCAAGTTCATGCTGCTGTCTGGAGTTAAACGCCAGAAAAACGTTATGATCCGGAGTTGAACGCCCAAAACACGTCATAACCTGGAGTTTAACGCCAAGAAAGGCCTCTACTCGTGGATAGCTTTAGTCTCAGCCCCAGCACACACCAAGTGGGCCCCAGAAGTGGATTTCTGCACCAATTATCTTAGTTTATTCATTTTCTGTAAACCTAGGTTACTAGTTTACTATTTAAACAACTTTTAGAGACTTATCTTGTACCTCATGACATTTTTCAGATCTGAATTTTATACACTTTGACGGCATGAGTCTCTAAACTCCATTGTTGGGGGTGAGGAGCTCTGCAGCGTCTTGATGAATTAATGCAATTGTTTCTATTTCTCCATTCAAACGTGTGTGTTCCTATCCAAGATGTTCATTCGCGCTTAATTATGAAGAAGGTGATGATCCGTGACACTCATCACCTTCCTCAATCCATGAACGTGTGCCTGACAACCACCTCCGTTCTACATCAGATTGAATGAGCTTCTCTTAGATTCTTTAATCAGAATCTTCGTGGTATAAGCTAGATTGATGGCGGCATTCATGAGAATCCGGAAAGTCTAAACCTTGTCCGTGGTATTCCGAGTAGGATTCTGGGATTGAATGACTGTGACGAGCTTCAAACTCCTGAAGGCTGGGCGTTAGTGACAGACGCAAAAGAATCAATGGATTCTATTCCAACCTGATTGAGAACCGATAGATGATTAGCCGTGCTGTGACAGAGCATAGGAACGTTTTCACTGAGAGGATGGGAAGTAGCCATTGACAACGGTGACACCCTACATACAGCTTGCCATGGAGGAACTTTGCACTTTTCCATGGATGGAATATTACATTACAGGAATAAATCAGACAAAGCATCTCCAAAACTCCAACACATTCTCCATTACTGCATAACAAGTATTTATTTTATGCCCTTTTTCCTTTCTTCACTGAACTTGAAAAACACTGTTGTTAGTATCCTAACTAAGAATAATAAGATAAACATAGCTTGCTTCAAACCAACAATCTCCGTGGGATTCGACCCTTACTCACGTAAGGTATTACTTGGACGACCCAGTGCACTTGCTGGTTAGTTGTGCGGATTGCAAATTCGTGCACCAAGTTTTTGGCACCGTTGCCGGGGATTGTTCGAGTTTGAACAAATAAAGGTTTATTTTATTTCTTAGATTAGGAAGATTTTGGTAATTGGGTCAGAGTCTTTTATTTTCTTTTCAAAAATATTATTTTTCTCTATTGATTTTTAATATCTCTTTGAGTCTAGTGTCTTATCTTAAGTTTGGTGTCAATTTTATATTTTATATTTTTATTTTTATTTAAAATTTTCGTTTTAGTGTCTGTGTTCTTCATTGATCTTCAAGTTGTTCTTGGTTATTTTTCTTGTTTGATCTTGAGTTTTTCTTGTTTTTCTTGTGCTTTTTCAAAACATTAACTTTCAAAAATTATACTTTTATCCACAAAAATAATATATCTTTAAAATACATTACATTTTTAACTCAGTTGGTTATAGCGTTGGCTTATGTTCTTGGCAATTGGGCACCAGTTCTTTTGAAAATCTTTTTCAAAAATAATTTTTCTTGATTTAATCAGTGCCAAACTCTAAGTTTGGTGTTTTCTTGTTAACTTTTCTTTAATTTTCGAAAATTTGTCTTGGTTTTCTAAAAATTTTAAGTTTGGTGTTCTTTCTTTTGTTCTTGGTGTTCTTGTGAATCTTCAAGGTGTTCTTGAGTCTTTCTTGTGTCTTGATCTTAAAATTTTTAAGTTTGGTGTTCCTTGGTGTTTTCCCTCCAAAAATTTTCGAAAACAAGGAGCACTAGATCTAAAAATTTTAAGTCTTGTGTCTTTTGTGTGTTTTTCTCTTTCATCATAAAATTCAAAATTCAAAAAATTTTTTATTTTCTAACTACTTTTTCGAAATTTTTTTTAATTTTTTAGATTTTAATTGCATTTTTTTCGAAAAAAAATTTTCTGAAAAAAAAAGAAAAAAAAAATATATATATATATATATATTTATTTTTAACTTCTTTTTATATATTTTGTTTTTACTTATTCCATTTTTTTTAAATCAACATATAAATTATCTCTTGTAATCCGATATGGAAGCAAGTAGGAATGAACAGTCCAAGAGGACTCTGGGGTCATATGCTAACCCCACTACTGCTTCATATGGGAGTAGTATCTGCATACCCTCCATTGGAGTTAGTAGCTTTGAGCTAAATCCTCAGCTCATTATCATGGTGCAGCAAAACTGCCAGTACTCTGGTCTTCCACATGAAGAACCTACAGAATTTCTGGCACAATTTCTGCAAATTGCTGATACAGTACATGATAAGGAAGTAGATCAGGATGTCTACAGATTATTACTGTTTCCATTTGCTGTAAAAGATCAAGCTAAGAGGTGGTTAAATAACCAGCCTAAGAACAGCATAAAAACATGGAAACAGCTGTCAGAAAAATTCCTGAATCACTATTTCCCTCCAAAACGGATGACACAGCTAAGGCTAAGCATCCAAGGCTTCAAACAAGGAGATAATGAATCCCTTTATGATGCCTGGGAGAGATACAGAGAGATGCTAAGAAAATGCCCCTCTGAAATGTTTTCAGAATGGGTGCAATTAGACATCTTCTATTATGGGCTTACAGAAAAAGCTCAGATTTCTCTACAGCACTCAGCTGGTGGATCTATACATATGAGAAAAACAATTGAAGAAGCTCAAGAGCTCATTGATTAGGGGTGGCAACACTACCCGAACCCGCGGGTACCCACCCCGCCCCTACCCGCTCGGGGCGGGTAATTACCCGCCCCCGCACCGGGGCGGGTTTTAACGGGGCGGGTTCTTGGGCGGGGCGGGGCGGGGTCGGGTTTAGGTTAAACCTGCCCCTACCCGCTCCGGTATATATAATATATATAAATATATATATTTTTAATATATAATATATGTAACATATATAAAATAATTAGTAAAATGATTAATAATATTATATCATATATAAATTTTTACTTTAATTTATGTTATATATGTAAATGGTGGTTATATAATTTTTAAAATTTTATTTTATTTGTTGGATTTAATAATTATAGGGGCGGGTAGGGGCGGGGCGGGTACCCGCAGGGGCGGGTTAGGGTTTAACATTTTACTACCCGCAGGTAGGGCGGGGCGGGTTTGATGCGGGTTTTTTGTAGGGCGGGGCGGGGTCGGGTAGAGCAAAAACCCGCCCCTACCCGCCCCATTGCCACCCCTATCATTGATACAGTTGCCAGAAATCAGCATCTGTACCTAAGCAGTGAATCTTCCATGAAAGAAGAAGCTAAAACAGTAACTGCAGAACTCAGTCCGGTGGATCAGGCTAATGAAATTAATCAACAATTGGACTTTCTAACTCAGCAGCTAGCCGAATTCAAGGAAATATTACAGGAAACAAGAATGGCTAACAGAAATATGGAAGTGCAATTAAAGCAGACAGAAAAGCAACTGTCAAAACAAATAGCAGAAGAATGCTAAGCAGTTCAATTAAGAAGTGGGAAAACATTAAATACCTCACTTCAAAGCAGCAGGAAGCCAAGAAATGAACAGATGTCTACTCAAAATCCCTCTGAGGACAATCAGAGCCCAGAGAGGAATGATGCTGGCGCTGAACGCCCAGACCATGCTCATTCCTGGCGTTCAACGCCAGAAACAAGCATGTATCCGGCGTTGAACGCCCAAAGGGAACATGGTTCTGGCGTTCAAACGCCAGTAACAAATAAGGAAGTGGCGTCTAACGCCACTCCAGCTTCCACCCCTGGCATTCAAATGCCAGTGGGTGACCAGTCACATACAAGTGCTGATAACAACCCTTCTAAAAAGGCTCCCCAACCTACTTCTGTAGGTAATAAACCTGCAGCAACTAAGGTTGAGGAATACAAAGCCAAAATGCCTTATCCTCAAAAACTCCGCCAAGTGGAACAGGATAAGCAATTTGCCCGCTTTGCAGACTATCTCAGGACTCTTGAAATAAAGATTCCGTTTGCAGAAGCACTTGAGCAAATACCCTCTTATGCTAAGTTCATGAAAGAGATCTTAAGTCATAAGAAGGATTGGAGGGAGACTGAAAAAGTTTACCTCACTGAAGAATGCAGTGCAGTCATTCTGAAGAGCTTACCTGAGAAGCTTAAAGATCCTGGAAGCTTTATGATACCATGCACATTAGAAGGTACTTGTACCAAGCAAGCTTTATGTGATCTTGGGGCAAGTATCAATCTAATACCTGCATCTACTATCAGAAAGCTTGGTTTGACTGAAGAAATCAAACCAACCAGGATATGTCTTCAACTTGCTGATGGCTCCATTAAATACCCATCAGGAGTGATTGAAGACATGATTGTCAAGGTTGGGCCATTCGCCTTTCCTACTGACTTTGTGGTACTGGAAATGGAGGAGCACAAGAGTGCAACTCTCATTCTAGGAAGACCTTTCCTAGCCACTGGCCAAACCCTCATTGATGTCCAAAAAGGGGAAGTAACCTTGAGAGTCAATGAGGAGGAGTTTAAGTTGAATGTTGTCAAAGCCATGCAACATCCAGACACCCCAAATGACTGCATGAGTGTTGATATTATTGACTCTCTGGTAAGAGAGGTTAATATGGCTGAGAGTCTCGAATCAGAGCTAGAGGACATCTTTAAAGATGTTCAGCCTGATTTGGAGGAATCAGAGAAGATAATAGAACCTCTGAAAATCCCTCAAGAAGAGGAGAAACCTCCAAAACCCGAACTCAAACCATTACCACCATCCCTGAAATATGCATTTCTGGGAGAAGGTGATACCTTTCCTGTAATTATAAGCTCTACATTAGAGCCACAGGAAGAGGAAGCACTAATTCAAGTGCTAAGGACGCACAAGACAGCTCTTGGGTGGTCCATTAGTGATCTCAAGGGCATTAGCCCAGCCAGATGCATGCACAAAATCCTGCTGGAGGATGACGCCAAGCCAGTGGTTCAACCACAAAGGCGGCTGAATCCAGCTATGAAAGAAGTGGTGCAGAAAGAGGTCACTAAATTACTAGAGGCTGGGATTATTTATCCTATTTCTGACAGCCCCTGGGTAAGCCCTGTCCAAGTTGTCCCTAAGAAAGGAGGCATGACAGTGGTTCATAATGAGAAAAATGAACTGGTTCCTACAAGGACAGTTACAGGGTGGCGTATGTGCATTGATTATAGAAGGCTCAATACAGCCACCAGAAAGGATCATTTTCCTTTACCATTCATAGACCAGATGCTAGAAAGACTAGCAGGTCATGAATACTACTGCTTCCTGGATGGATACTCAGGGTATAATCAAATTGCAGTAGATCCCCAGGATCAGGAGAAAACGGCATTCACATGTCCATCTGGAGTATTTGCCTACAGAAGGATGCCATTTGGCCTGTGCAATGCACCTGCAACCTTTCAGAGGTGCATGCTCTCAATTTTCTCTGATATGGTGGAGAAATTCCTGGAAGTCTTCATGGATGACTTTTCAGTATTTGGAGACTAATTCAGCTCCTGCCTTAACCATTTAGCACTTGTTCTGAAAAGATGCCAAGAGTGTTAATCAGTGATGGGGGCACTCATTTCTGCAATAAACAGCTTTACTCTGCTTTGGTTCGTTATGGAGTTAGCCACAGGGTAGCCACTCCATACCATCCACAGACTAATGGGCAAGCTGAAGTCTCAAATAGAGAACTCAAAAGAATCCTGGAACGGACTGTAATTAACCGTAGAAAGGATTGGGCAAGAAGCTTGGATGATGCTCTGTGGGCATACAGAACAGCATTCAAGACCCCTATAGGGACCTCTCCATACCAGCTTGTGTATGGAAAGGCATGTCACTTGCCAGTGGAACTGGAACACAAGGCCTACTGGGCAACCAGATTCCTAAACCTTGATGCCAAGTTAGCTGGAGAAAAACGATTGCTCCAGTTAAATGAGCTAGAGGAATTTAGACTCAATGCTTTCGAGAATGCAAAAATTTACAAGGAGAAAGCAAAAAGATGGCATGATAAGAAATTGTCATCCAGAGTCTTTGAGCCAGGGCAGAAAGTTCTGCTATTCAATTCTAGGCTCAAATTATTCCCTGGGAAATTAAAATCCCGGTGGAGAGGTCCATATGTAATCACAAGTGTATCACCATATGGATACGTAGAGCTTCAGGATAATGAATCTAACAAAAGGTTCATTGTTAATGGACAGAGAGTTAAACATTATCTTGAAGGAAACTTCGAGCAAGAATGCTCAAAACTGAGACTTGATTAGAGCTCAGTGGTAGTCCAGCTAAAGACAATAAAGAAGCGCTTGCTGGGAGGCAACCCAGCCATTTACAAAGTTTATTTACTAATTAAATAAATTTTCTTTTTTTACAGGTATGAGTCCAGGTATCTTCAAAGGTGAAATAGCAAATGGTTGAAGTCACAGAGTTACAGGGAAATTTGGAAGCTCACTGGCGTGAGAAAGCCAGTAAGAAACATTTTGGGCGTTGAACGCCCAAAAGAAGCACCCACTGGGCGTTTAACGCTAGTAAGGGTAGCCATCTGGGCGTTAAACGCCAGAAAGGAGCATCTTCTGGGCGTTAAACGCCAGAAAGAAGCACCTTCTGGGCGTTTAACGCCAGTCTGCTAGCATCCTGGGCGTTCAGAAAAACGCCCAGTGACAAAGGACTTCCTGGCGTTCAACGCCAGAAAGAAGCATCAGCTAGGCGTTGAACGCCCAGGAGAAGCAGCATTTGGGCGTTAAACGCCCAAAACATGCATCGTTTGGGCGTTTAACGCCAAGATGGTGGGGAGGAGGTAAAATTCGTTTTTCTTTATAATTTTTCTAAATTTTTATGTTTCAATTCATGATTTCTTGCATAAACATGTTTCAAAATGTCGTCCTGCAATTCCAAAATTTTTAATCCTAATTTCTAAAAACACTAATTTCTAAAATCCCTTTTTCAAAAATATCAAATATATCTTAATTCATAAACCCAAATCTTTTTCCAATCCAATTCTTTTTCAAATCTTTTTCAACTCATCATATCTTTTGGATTTCAAAATTGCCTCTCCCTCTATTCCTCTCCTGTCATTTCTTTTGCTTGAGGACAAGCAAACCTCTAAGTTTGGTGTGAGTTGCCATGATCACTGAGCTAAAACTCATCAAGATCATGGCACCTAAGGGAACAAGAAGAGCAAGGATGTGAACTTAAGGGAGCTGAAGCGTCAGAAATTAATTCTTGAAGGCACCCTACAGACTAGAGGAACATCCACTTCCCAAAATACAGGTTGTTAAGTTCTAATTCTAGCTTTAACTCTGTGATAGTATTATTATAGGATTTTACCTTAGAAGTTATATAGGAGTAGTAGTAATTAGCATATCTATTTTGGTTTTATTTCCAATTAAGTTATAATTTATTTTTCCCATCATCATCAAACATGAATAAAATAGTAGATTTGTAGAATAAAGAGGCAATTTAATTTTTTCGAGTTCTTAATAAGGAAAATTCTAATTATTTATATGTGGTGGCAATACTTTTTGTCTTCTGAATGAATGCTTGAACAGTGCATATTTTTGATCTTGTTGTTTATGAATGTTAAAATTGTTGGCTCTTGAAAGAATGATGAACAAAGAGAAATGTTATTGATGATCTGAAAAATCATGAAATTGATTCTTGAAGCAAGAAAAAGCAGTGAAAAAGCAAAAGCTTGTGAAAAAAAAAGTGGCGAAAAAAAAATATAGAAAGAAAAAGAAAAAGCAAGCAGAAAAAGCCAATAGCCCTTAAAACCAAAAGGCAAGGGTAAAAAGGATCCAAGGCTTTGAGCATCAATGGATAGGAGGGCCCAAGGAAATAAAATCCAAGCCTAAGCGGCTAAATCAAGCTGTCCCTAACCATGTGCTTGTGTCATGAAGGTCCAAGTGAAAAGCTTGAGACTGAGTGGTTAAAGTCGTGATCCAAAGCAAAAAGAGTGTGCTTAAGAGCTCTGGACACCTCTAACTGGGGACTCTAGCAAAGCTGAGTCACAATCTGAAAAGGTTCACCCAGTTATGTGTTTGTGGCATTTGTGTATCCGGTGGTAATACTGGAAAACAAAGTGCTTAGGGCCACGGCCAAGACTCATAAAAGTAGCTGTGTTCAAGAATCAACATACTTAACTAGGAAAATCAATAATACTATCTGACTTCTGAGTTCCTATGGATGCCAATCATTCTGAATTTCAAAGGATAAAGTGAGATGCCAAAACTGTTTGGAAGCAAAAAGCTACTAGCCCCGCTCATCTAATTAGAATCTGAGCTTCACTTAAAACTCTGAGATATTATTGCTTCTTGATTTCTTTTTATCCTTTTTTATTCATCTAGTTGCTTGAGGACAAGCAACAGTTTAAGTTTGGTGTTGTGATGAGCGGATATTTTATACGCTTTTTGGGGGTAATTTCATGTAGATTTTAGTATATTTTAATTAGTTTTTAGTAGAATATTATTAGTTTTTAGGCAAAAATCATATTTCTGGACTTTACTATGAGTGTGTGTATTTTTCTGTGATTTCAGGTATTTTCTGGCTGAAATTGAGGGAGTTGAGCAAAAATCTGACTTAGGCTGAAAAAGGACTGCTGATGCTGTTGAATCCTAACCTCTCTGCACTCGGAATGGAGTTTTTGGAGCTACAGGAGTCCAATTGGCGCGCTCTCAACGGCGTTGGAAAGTAGACATCCAGGGCTTTCCAGCAATATATAATAGTCCATACTTTGCGCGAAGATAGACGACGTAACTTGGCGTTGAACGCCTAGTTCATGCTGCTGTCTGGAGTTAAACGCCAGAAAAACGTCATGATCCGGAGTTGAACGCCCAAAACACGTCATAACCTGGAGTTTAACGCCAAGAAAGGCCTCTACTCGTGGATAGCTTTAGTCTCAGCCCCAGCACACACCAAGTGGGCCCCAGAAGTGGATTTCTGCACCAATTATCTTAGTTTATTCATTTTCTGTAAACCTAGGTTACTAGTTTACTATTTAAACAACTTTTAGAGACTTATCTTGTACCTCATGACATTTTTCAGATCTGAATTTTATACACTTTGACGGCATGAGTCTCTAAACTCCATTGTTGGGGGTGAGGAGCTCTGCAGCGTCTTGATGAATTAATGCAATTGTTTCTATTTCTCCATTCAAACGTGTGTGTTCCTATCCAAGATGTTCATTCGCGCTTAATTATGAAGAAGGTGATGATCCGTGACACTCATCACCTTCCTCAATCCATGAACGTGTGCCTGACAACCACCTCCGTTCTACATCAGATTGAATGAGCTTCTCTTAGATTCTTTAATCAGAATCTTCGTGGTATAAGCTAGATTGATGGCGGCATTCATGAGAATCCGGAAAGTCTAAACCTTGTCCGTGGTATTCCGAGTAGGATTCTGGGATTGAATGACTGTGACGAGCTTCAAACTCCTGAAGGCTGGGCGTTAGTGACAGACGCAAAAGAATCAATGGATTCTATTCCAACCTGATTGAGAACCGACAGATGATTAGCCGTGCTGTGACAGAGCATAGGAACGTTTTCACTGAGAGGATGGGAAGTAGCCATTGACAACGGTGACACCCTACATACAGCTTGCCATGGAGGAACTTTGCACTTTTCCATGGATGGAATATTACATTACAGGAATAAATCAGACAAAGCATCTCCAAAACTCCAACACATTCTCCATTACTGCATAACAAGTATTTATTTTATGCCCTTTTTCCTTTCTTCACTGAACTTGAAAAACACTGTTGTTAGTATCCTAACTAAGAATAATAAGATAAACATAGCTTGCTTCAAACCAACAATCTCCGTGGGATTCGACCCTTACTCACGTAAGGTATTACTTGGACGACCCAGTGCACTTGCTGGTTAGTTATGCGGATTCCAAATTCGTGCACCACCCAGCTTCAACTCTCACATCCGAACGTAGGCGGAATTCTGCCACAGCCCCTACGACGGAGAACAATGCATAGTATAATTACATATTCAATCTCAGAGGCCACTCTTCATAACACACTTCTACTCATACTCATTTCATCAAATATAGCCATTCACCATTTCCATTCCAAGCTCATTAGTTCCTTAGTTTCTCAATTCATCATCAGCAATCACCAAGTTCACTACTCTTCCTTCTCTCTCAACCAATCCCGACGACAATACATCAGAAACTGTTCATACCCTGGGTCGAGCTGTCCGATCCGGGATGTTCTACAGACAAAGCGACCGACCTCTTCAGGTCAGGTCAACCCGACCTCTTTTCAAAGAGCTCGGCCAAGCTACCAAGAAGGCCCAAAGAAGGCCCCTAACAGGAGAACCGTGCACCAAAGCCCAAGGCAACCCAAGCCTACAGGGAGAAGGGCGGTTCCTTTGAAGATAAGATGATCTCACTCAAAAGATAAAGATAAGATAAGATATCTAACTGATCTTATCTAAGAAGGTCACTCTACACTATTATAAATACACTGGAGCACCCAGGTATAACTCATACTCTGATTCTACTCAATACCTACTTAATACCCTTGCTAACCTAAGCATCGGAGTCCCTTGCAGGTACCCCCACCCTCCGGGGATAAAGAAATCAGCACCACCATCAAGTCCAACAAATCGGATACAACTGTTCCGACCAGCACAGAAGATCTCATCCGAGATCGACCTACAGTTTCAGGTAACCCTCGTAACATTGGCGCCATTGCCGGGGAACCCTGAAGTCATCCCATCACCATGGCAGACGACCACACCTCAGATCTAGAGGAAAGAACGCCGCATAAAAATGTGGACACTACCCCAAAAGATACTTCCCAAAACAACAACAAGAAGAACTCCCCAAACGAGGGAGCCATGGATGCATTTCAAGACTGGTTAAAACAACTTGAGGAAAAAGCCCTACGCCAACAAGAGGCCGAGAAGGACCTACAAAGGGAAATAAGGCGACGCCGGAAATTGGAGAACAAACTCCAAAAACTTGAAGCCGATGTCAAGATGAAAGCCAGCCAATCCACTCCTTAAGATAGCAACCGCAAGGAGCAAGACCCATTCACCAAGGAGATCATGAAGACAAAAATCCCAAAGGACTTTAAACTCCCAGACATGACCTTATGCGACAGCACTACAGATCCCGGCCATCATCTTAGTAACTTCAGAAGCAGAATGTATCTCACCGATGCCTCAGATGCCGTTCGTTGCAAAGCCTTTCCAACTACTTTAACAAAAACAGCAATTAGATGGTTTGACAACCTCCCTCCTAGGTCCATCTCAAGTTTCAACGACATGGCTAAGAAATTCCTGGCCAGATTCTCCATCCAAAAGGACAAAGCTAAACATGCTCCGAGGTTACTGGGAATCAGGTAAGGAGAATGGGAAACCCTGCGTAACTACATAGAAAGATTCAACAAAACATGCATGGATATACAGAACCTGCCAACAGAAGCCGCTATTGTGGGCCTCATTAATGGCTTACGAGAAGGGCCCTTTAGTCAATCTATATCAAAAAACTACCCCACATATCTTAACGAGGTGCAGGAACGAGCAGAAAAGTACATCAACATGGAGGAAAACTCCCGACTAGGAGAGACCTCGAAGGCCGGGTTCACCCCACGGGATAGGGATAAAGATTCCAGAAAGAAGGAAGACCGACAGGGAGAGAAGATTAAAAAATACCATAATTACACCCCTCTACGAGTGTCTCTTGTGGACGTATACAGAGAGGTTTGCAACACGGAAAAAATACCACCAGCTCGACTACTCAAAGGCAAAAAAGGAGGAGGAAACCGGGCTGAATATTGTGAATACCATTGAATCCGTGGGCACTCCACCAATGAGTGTTTCGATTTAAAAAATGTCATAGAAAAGCTCGTACGAGAAGGAAAGCTAGATCGATATCTGGCCACCCATGATGATGAACAAAGAAAAAGAAGAAGAGTAGAAGATGTCGGACCAACTGCGCGATCATCTCGAACGCCAGAAAGACATGTCCACATGATACACGGTGGATTTGCTGGGGGAAGAATCTCCAAATCATCTCGTAAAAGACATCTCAAAGACGTATATCACGTCGCAAGAAAGGAGGAAACACCCGACATCCCGCAATCACCTTTACAAAGGAAGACGCATCCTGTGTCGCATCAGGGCATGACGATCCCATGGTCATCACCATTATACTGGCAAACGCAAATCTTCACCGCACACTGATAGACCAGGGGAGTTCTGCTGACATATAATTCAAAACGGCTTTCAACGAACTCGGCCTAGAAGAAAAAGAACTCAGAGCGTATCCAGACAGCCTCTTCGGGCTAGGTGATACCCCAGTTCAACCAATGAGATACATCTCAGTCCACACAACTTTCGGAAAAGGAAGTCAGTCGAGAACACTCAAAATAGATTACATTATAGTCGACGTAAGTTCAGCCTACAACGCCCTAATAGGTCGGACAACGCATCTATACATGAAGTTCCCAACTGTAGGAGGAATAGCTACGATAAAAGTAGATCAGAGGATGGCGCGCCGCTGTTACAATGAAAGTCTAAACCTCAGAGGCAGAGGAGAAGTATTCCACACAATTGAGCTGGGTGGAGTTCAGAGGCGGGAAGAGCTTCGCCCACAACTTGAAGGAGAAATAGAGAAAATCCAGATCAGGGATACCCCAGACCAAACAACCAATATCGGCACACTCCTAAAAGGATACATCAAAGAATCACTCAGACAGTTTCTACGCGACAACGCCGACCTCTTTGCATGGAAGGCCGGACATGGTAGGCATAGATCCCACACTAATGGGCCACAAGCTAGCAGTCTACCCGGGATCTCGGCCGGTACAACAAAAGCATAGAAAGCTAGGACCAGAACGCTCTCAAGCTGTAGAAGAATATGTACGAGCTCTACTGGAGGCAGGTTTCATAAGAGAAGTCAAACACCCTCTATGGCTTGCTAATGTCGTATTGCTAAAAAAGTCAAACGGGAAGTGGAGAATGTGTACTAACTACAATGATCTCAAGAAAGCCTGCCCAAAATATCCTTACCCGCTCCCAAACATCGAAGCTCTGGTAGTGATGACATGTCACCATGTCATGTTTTTCTATGCTTTTTCATACAATAAATTGATGATTAGTGCTTAAATATTGCATTCTTTTGTGCTTAATTGGAATATTTCCTTGATCTTTTAATTTTATAAATCTTGTAGGAAATAAGAAGAAAATGAAGCAAAGAAGCACAAAATAAGCTAAAAAGGAGAAAAAAAGAGCTTTGGGGCACACTTTGAAGTTGGAGCACACTTTGGAGCCTTACGCCACGCTTTTAAAAGCGTGGCCCATGACCTAATCAAATGAGGAAGCATGGCACAATGAAGGAGGGAAGCCACAATGCTCTCCCCAAGAGCTCAGTGCTCTCCAAAGGAGCACAACAATGAACCAAGGAAGCAACATTTCAATGCTCTGCTCCCCTTGAGAGCTGAGCACAATTTGAGAAACAAGAAACAAGGAAAGGAGAAACAATGCTCAGCTCACCAAGGGAGCATTATCGGGCTCTCACAAGAAATAAATAAAAGGAAATAAATTGCCAATGCTTGCTCCAAGGTTTGAACCCATGACCTTAGGGAAGGAGGGGAGCGCTACTCACGAGGAAAACAAGCCAATAATTGGCCAAATGCATCCCCCAAGGTTCGAACTGAACACCTTGAGGAAGCAAGGATCAAGGGCGATACAAGGAACCCAAGGAAATTGCACCAGCGTGCATTCCTCAAGTGTCGAACCAAGGACCTTCCCTTGGAAGCTCCAATGCTCAGCTCACTTGGAGAGCTGAGCGCTACTCATGGTGCACCACACAAATGCTTGACATGGACCAAGGAAGGAGCGCGCAACACTTGACAAAGCCAGGGAGCAAGACATGCGCACAAGGCCTCAATGCTCAGCTCAACTTGTGAGCAGAGCATTCCCCTGGAGCTTCTCCCAGCAAGGCACGCAACAAGGATCCCCACACTAAGCCTGAATGCTCTGCTCCCCACTTGAGCTGAGCATCCTCCTGGAAGCAAATTGTCACTCATGGGCCAAAATTCAACCAAAATTCCATTTAAATTCAATTCATCACCAAATTGAATCAAGGCCAAGCAAACCCATTTCTCCTCAAATCCAAAGCAAGCAAAGCCCACATCATCACTCAAAGGCACATGGATCAATTAGATTAGGATTTTCATTTTAATTGCAATTTGTTTTAATTTCATTCTCATATTCACTTTGTAAAGCCTATATAAAGGCATCAATTCCATCTTATTGAGAAGGCTAGCTCCACTAGGGAGCATTAGGAGTAGTAGTAGAGAGCTCTCTCTTTTAGTTTTCCTTTTTGATTTTGAATTGTGGATTGAGAATTGAAGGAACTCTGTTTCACTATTGATCTACAATTTCTCTTTGTCCTGGTTCTGCATAATTTCTAAAAATTGAAAGTTGAATCTGTGTTTTCCTTTACTGCTTCCATCTTCATTTCTTCTTCAATTTGTTTGCTGTTGGATCAAGGAAGGAATTGAGATCTATATTTGTTTTCTAGTCTCTTGACCCCTGAGAACTTTACTCTTTTGGTGAGAGTCTGCAATTTAAGTTTGGTTTATCTGCTGTTTGCTTCTTGAAGCAATTTTGCTCTGCTGTTTAGATCTGCTACATTTTATTCCATCTACTACTTCTCTGATTGAATGCATCCTGAATTTTCTTGTTTAACTTTGGATCCCAGCACCAAATTTACTTTCCTGGACTTTAGTTCCTCTGCACTTTACATTTGAGCTACTGTGATATGAATTTAATTTTCCTGCACTTTAATTTCCCTGTCACTTGTTCTCAAGATCTCTTTGATTACTTGATTCATTGCTTTCTTTAATTTCCATCACCCAGCCCCCCTCTACTTCTCAGGCAATTTACTTTTCTTGCAATTTAAGTTTCAGCTATTTTACTTTCTTGCACTTTAAGTTTCTATAATTTTACTTTCTGCACTTTGATTTTCCT